>NC_056735.1:1031774399-1031784399 GCF_019279795.1 Protopterus annectens | reverse complement strand
AAGAAACAAAATGTATGACATTTAGTACACACCAGAAACTAGCAATGGTTCCTTCATCCCTTCACATACTTGACTTTTGCAATGACACTCAAAACCATTTCCTCCTTCAAATACTTTTGTATTTTATTACAACAGATGTTACATTTTCGTGTTCATATTGAGAAAACTAGATGTAAAATCAACCTCCTACTCTTTTGGGCTGATTAGTTTCTCTCTCAGCTTGTAAGAGCAGCAAGCAGCTCACTTGGCTCAGATAGAATATGATTTTCAATAGTTTGGTACAGCTTCCAATAAAAAAACATCTCTCCAATCAATCTCTAACAAAATCTGTAGCTTCCTAACTTCCTAAGAACAGAGACACCACTGTCACACAATCAAAAAAGATACAAACTATTTTTTATCAAGGAGCTGTCCCAACTGGCTGTCTGCACTTGTAATCTGTATCACCACACCTGATGTTCTCCCTACTGCAACCTGCAGTTAACTGTTTCTCATTTTAGTTTTTAACAGGGCAGTTCAAACACCTACAATGCTTAGCCCAAAACGCACAGGAAGACAGCAGACTGTGCCTTCCCTCGTCACAACCAAATAGGTACTAAACATTCAGGCTTTTAGGTACAGATGCTACTACACAGTTACTTCTACTTTTTTTTGTTCTCTGTATTTACTGCAACATTCATCTCCACCTACTTACCTACAAAGGACCACCCCTTTCTAAGCCTTTGTCTCTTAAGTGGGTCCATCACCTTTCCCAGTGCCTACTGGCCCTTGTAAGACATCTTTGCTAGGTTAACATCATGGTCTCTGAATTGCTCCATATCAGTTCATGCTGCAGAGTAGCCAGCAGGTCTGCAAGCTCCCTTTCACCTTTGGTGGTAGTTCAACTATTGTAGATGAGGGCTCTGTTTCCTGTTTGCCTGCCCTACACTTGTAAAACTGAAACAGGCTGCTAAAGACTGCTCAGTTCTGGGCTGCTAGGAATTAATGAGCTACTGCATACAGTGTTCCTGATACTGTTATAGGGGAATCTAAAAGGCTACGTTCATAGTAGTACTGTTTGGGCCACTGAGTAAAGCTGTCAGACAGCAAACCTGTCTGCTTTTGGATTGCATATATCTGAGCTTTAACTCTAAAATTCATTAGGTTACATCTATTGCCACTACTATAGAAAAGCTGTCTGGCAATGATCTTGTGTTCATTTGTACAGTGATTGGCTGCAGCTCACATCAGATTTTGGGTTTACTTTGCTCTCCCTTCCCCAACTCCAGCCACCCTGGTGGTCTTACTTGTAAGTATACTTATCTCTTTTCATATAATTAACCAATTCATTCTTAAAGTCATACTTCACTAAAAAAATAAACTGACATTCTACGATACCCCACTGTTTGTTAATGCAATAATGCACAAGTACTATACTCATTACAATGGTTTGCACTCCAAAGGACAGAACTATTTCCAAACTCATACACAATAAAATGCTGTTATCGATCTATAAGTCTTCTCAAAAATAACCCACGTGTTGCACTTCTTGCACTGTAACCATCCATTCTCTCTGTCTCCTTTGATTCATATTTCTTCTACTGCAAATAACCATCATCTCAGAATACCTTCACCACATTTACATATCAGGAAACACCACTCTCTTCTTCCTATCAGAAAGACACATATAACCCAAAACATCACATCTCTCCATCCAAATCATTCCTGCCACTATTATATCTTATTACATCACCTGCTATTCTAACCACTTGTGGACCCCTGTGAGATGTTGCAGTCCAGAGAATAAATACAGGAACCACTAAAACACAAATAGCCAAAAGACTTACAATCATATTTTACTTTTTCTACAAGGTAACATTGAAAGAAACCCAGGACTAGCCACAGGTGCTAATCTTACCTCAATTAAATGAGGACTAGACTATCAGGTTTCCCGCGCAATGACACAACTAAAGTGAGACTGAACAGTGAATTAAAATCTGATTTTATTAAATAACTTTAATATATAAGCTCTTTCACGTAAAACAGTAAATACTTCCTCAAGTAATTAAAATAGCATCATGTGATGTACCTTATATAGAAAAAAGTTTAAAGGCATTTAAATTTGGAGCCAAAAGTTTTAAAGCAATAGTGTAGCAACTACTGAAATCTTACTTTATACAACATCCAGACACATAATTAATAATACCGACAACAATAGATACATTTATAAAGATGTTAAAAACTAAGTAAATAATTGCATGTATTTAAATGCATTATAAGATGTTTTAATTATCTGAGGAAGTCTTTAGTATTTTAGACGAAAGCACTTATATTTTAAAGTTATTTAATAAAACTGGATTTTAATTCATCGTTCAATCTCACTTTAGTTGGCTCATTGTGTGGGAAGCCTGCTAGCCTAGTCAGAGTTTATAATTGTTTGTTTTTTAATTTGTGGATTGTACTGAATTAAATGTGGCTTAAGAAACGCAAGAAGCATCAGACTTACATTAGAACAGCTGGATGCTTTTCTACAGCAATACAACTCAGCTACCATAACTATTACAAAATCTTAGGCCAGAAATGGCATCCCAGCACTCCATTCACACTTCCCCATCTAAAGCTGTATCCTGGACAACAGACCATGTGCTAGAACAGGTGACGGCACCATGCTACCTTATAAATCCACCTCATAGTTAAAGACACTTTCAAAGACCAGCTCCAAGAATGGCTTTACCCCCTCCCCCAGCTGGCTAATTGTAAATATTTCACAATGCAGGAGCCCAGACCTCTACTTCAGAAATGCCTAACCACTCCCCACCTCCACTCAAACCAAAGTTAAAGAATTAATAAACACCATTGCCCTATCAAGCCCCCATACTAATGAATTAGTACAAATGGGAGATTTTAACTTCAGTCTGTTAGACCAAATAAAGCCACAATCTTAGCAAATGACTACTGACATAGCTCTACTCCAAATAGTATATGGTTCCACAAGAAACTTTTAGATCAAATAATCACTCTGTCCTTGATGAAATGATTGCAAATATCTAGAAAAGATCTGCTCCCCAGATATCTCCACAGTTAGTGTTCACTGCCTGATCATATATCAGCTACCAAAATTGCTCCTGTCCTAAATCCATCAATAACTTCCAAACCGTCCATAATGTTTTGACCTAAGTCAAATGGTTCTCAATATTTGCCTTCCTATCAAAATATGGATTTAACAGCTCAGATTATAACCTATACCTTGCTAACCATTCAAAACATAGCATTCCTTAAATAACATGCCTCCACAGAACTAATTAAAATGAACAGATGACCAAAGAGCTTAAATCCCTTCTAAAACTTAGGGATAAAGCCTGAAAATTATGGAAATAAATCAACATAAACTCATACAATCAAAGACTTATTAACCTTTGCAGCATAGCTAAAAATAACATAAAAACTTCCAAATTCACCAGTCCACTTTATTTAGTAACCAATAAATTCAGGAAGCAAGTGAACCACAAAATAGGTATGAATTACAAAAGTAACATAAATTACAGCACACATAAGACCCTGAAAAGTCAATGACACCAGAAATCCTTTACAGTAAATTCCATAACCTCTCAGAGTTTACTATACTCCCCACAGGCTACTTCACAAGACTTGTTACCAGCATTCTAGTTTAAAGTGATTAGAACAAAACAAATCAAATCCATTCTAAATAAACTCCAAGGCGATGGCCCTCCAGGGTCTCACTGTCAAAACATGTCAAGAATATATACACTAAAACCACAAAAACACATCTCTCTCTCTCTGTCTCTGTCTCTCTCTCTCTCTCTGTCTGCAATAACATGGTCTTACTATGGATGAAAAATGCCATCAGACTATTTAAAAAAATGCTTGTCTCAGACTATAGGCCAATCTCAATCCTCCCCATTCTTGAGAAAGTGCTAGGAAAAACTGGTCTATATTTAACCCAACTATTTCATAACTCAAGGATTACTCTCAGGAAACTAACATTCTTTCTGGGCTCATCATAGCACTATGATAGCCCTTTAGATGTTGACAGATGACATCCTAATGGGCATGGCTGAAGGCCATCTCACAGGATAGGCACTTATTGATATTACCAATGTTTTCAATCTAGTAAAGTGTAGCTTTTAGCATATGGAATCAGTCAAAAAGGTATACTACTGACTTCATAATTTTCTTCAACAACATACAAGCCATTAAGCCTGCCTCTGTGGTGTACCTTAAAGATCTACACTCTGTGTCAACCGGCCCACTCCCCATTAACCTGCTGCTATCAGACAACCCTCAGCTGTTAATTTTACTTTATGCAAATGACATGGTTCATAGGTAAATACTAGGCTATCAACATGGAGACTGTTACAAGCCTAGCCAATAACCAGAGGTCAGAATCGAACCTTGTACCCTGTAAGTTTGAGGTAAAGACCTTAAACATTATGCCAACCCTTCCCCCATCTACAGATACAGTCCCTCTCACTCCACTATAAACAAACTTCAAATACGATAAAACCAAGCATGATTTTGTGCTTGGTTTTATCATATTATGTTGTGTTGCTGCAGGACCAAGCTTGGCTTGTGGCTTGGTGTTGTGTGCTTAAACTTCAAATACAGCAAGATCTAATAAACTTAGCTAAATGTCTAAACTCCAGGAAATTTATTTTAAATTAATCTAAAACTAAATCCATCCCTTTGGGACTCATCAAACTCTATTGTCTGTCTCCTCTAACTGGGTCATCCATTGTAATTTCTGTAATCCACTATAAACCACCTTAGCCTTCAAATATATATGCCAATGAGTAGACCAAGACCTCAAATTCCAGCCTCATCTCAATCTGGCTACTATTAAAGTTTAAAAACTAATCTATTGAAGTATAGTAAAGGAATGTTCATACTCCAGCTAGAATATGAGCTTCCATTAGTTGCATCAGCATAAAGAACCTCAACAAATTACAAATAAATTCTAACAAAAACTAACAATGTATGTGTCTTGACACAGTAAATGAATATCACTGCTTGGTCATTACAAAAAACTGTTTGCCGGTCCAACATAGACTAGCACTGTTGCTAGATGCCCTACTTTATAAACCAGTAAAATAAATTCCTTCTCCTACCTTGCCAAAAGGTTTACAGTTGAGGAAAGAACATTCTAACCTAGCTCACAGACCTAAACTGTTCTCTAGACCTTTCCACCCCCAATACCCACAAAATAGTGCAGTAACCTTAGTCCCACTGTCCAAGATCCTAAAATCTGGGAGGCTATACTTCCTCATCTCATGAATTATAGCTTTGCCACTCATCACAATACTTGCCCTGGGATTTAGAAATATCACAAACATGGCAATGCAATGGCTAATTAGTGGAATCAAAATAACAAGATGCAGCCCAATGATGATTAACAGTGTAATAGGTGGCAATTACCTTGACCAAGATTAAATAATTAAGGAATGCACTGGTGAAAACTGCACACTGAAAAGGGGAGCATAGTACTATGATGGTCACGTAACCCAAAGAACCCAGTAATGTATGGATAGTATACTTGTAAATATGCATATTCACATGTGCAAGGATCCTGTGCTATCAGCACAGCTGAGAGCCATAATAAGGGCTTCTCAACAAAGTACCTATTAATTCATTCTTATTAATGGATGGAACATGGGTGTATAGAATGGTTAAATAGGGGGAAGTGCATGCAGTGGAGCACACAGAAGGACAAGCCAAAAGAATGATTGGGATGGGAGTGGAGAACCAAGTTTTTTTTTTTGGGGGGGGGGCAGGTGCCAGTTTTTTAAGAAATGTAGTGGGAAGGATCTAAGAGAAAGATGTGGCCAAGAAAGATGGTATAGGAAAGGTAGTAGGGTCAAACAAATAAACACAGAATACAGACAAAGACTGATAGTGAAGGTGCTGATACAAAAGGGGCAACACAAAGGTGTAATGCAGAGAAGTAGAGGAGAGGATAAATGGTGATGGGGAGGACTGGGCTACAAACTGGGGAGGGAAATAGAACTCGAAGAAGGGGTAAGCCATGATGGGGGATAGATTGTGATGATGTCTAATTTCATGCCACCCAATGCTTCACCTAGCCAGAGGTCAGTCAACTTCATGACTGCCTTCTCTCTGGGTGCAGCCACTGATGACCCAATGGGCAGAGCCACCAGTCGGTGCATAATGAAAGGCCATTCTTCAAGTGGCCATCACCACCACCCCATCCTTCAACCATTGCTGGATAACATTCTGTAACCTACTTGCAGCATCCATAGAGGGAGAGATGACCCACCCACCTTGGTGACAGACCACTGAAGACCATCATGGAACCTTTTAGGTTTTGTCCTGCTGTATGACCTTTGTTACTCTGTGGAGAGGCAGGCCTGGTGGCAGCAGGAGATTCAGACAGGGATAGCAAGGCAAGTTGATGGAATTGTGATCATGCCCAGCCACAACAATAGCTGTAGCTGACACATAACATAAAAAGGTAAAATAAATGAAGAGAACTGAAATAACAAACATCAAATAAATATAAAGAAAAGATAAAGAGAGAGATGCACAACAGGGAAATAACATTAGCAGGTCTGTGTATTACTATCAGGCACAAACGCTCCTGGAGAAGTAAAATATTGTTATGTATTCAGTGTTTTCACAGATAATAGGTGTGACCTGCCAAATATAAGGGTAGAGTTACTAATGGTGGGTCACACATCACAGGAGCACATGGGTCACAGGCAGTCTCCCATGTATATATGGGTGAATAATTATTGTGCCCTGCATTACTACAGGGAATACGGAAAGTGGACTGGGGCACCCCTGGTGCAATGTTTTTTGGCCAGAGGGTTTGGAAGGATGTGTAAGACATGGTCTAGCTCATGAATGCTGCAGAGCAACATGTGGACCATGCAAGTGAGACACAGTAACAGATGCACAAATAGTGGCCTAAACACGGGTGTTATTCAGATTTTGGCAATCAAGTAGTATTTCATATACCAGTCAGCAGTACACGACAGAGGGTATTACAAGGACACATGCCAATGGTATGCTATGTAGAACTGGCACTGCCATGGAGATTACAGGAGCAGTATATGCAGTATTTTGGCAATCACACTGGTGCAACCCATATGGGTAGTGGTGCTATGATAATGGACATAGCAATCTAAGAGCCACAACTACAGGTGTGAGGTCGAGTATGGCATATAGCATGTTGGAAGTTTAAGCAGAGTCAGGTGTATGATCTATACCATAAAATGGTGGTCATCTCACATAAGATAGTTGGATGAGAAAACAAAGCAGTCTACATGTATAGTGCATGATTTTCAGAAGGTGTGTATTCATGGTAGGTGGGGGTTTCCATTACTAGCAACAAAGTACTTGTACACAATTCTGCTGTCAAGATGAGTATATGCTTACTATACTGTCACCAGAATATACTTAACCCTATGTCTGGAAACTTGCTCCATCAGCCTCTGAAACATCATTTTACATCTACTTACCTAGGAGGTGAAATCTTAAAAGAAAACATAAATGTACATAAATCACGTCTTGCATTTGGCTGGGCAGTTATTACTACATTACAATAGAAAGCACCTGTCATGATTACTTACTGTATAATTCAGGGCCACATCTCTTTACTTAACCTAATCTTCCCATTGGTAGAGACAGTTGAGGTGGTGTCTCTTTAGGTCAGTGTAGTGTGCCAGCACTGCGCTCCTGAGTGGATAATGTCTGGGTTATAGTACTTGTGGCCCTTGGCAAGACTCTTCTAGGCATCCACCTTATACTGTGCTGCCTCATAACAGGCCTCTTATAGGCACTCCTAGTGGTCTTTGTACATGAGGTATAGAAATATTTTAGATTTTTTCATATACCTTCTGGGAGCCCTGCCACAATCAGTTCTCTCAAACCATGGTTATTACATAAGTCACAAACTACAGGGATGTGGTTGTACATTCGTATTGATTCACATTGTAGGTGTGACATGATATGTACTGAATGGCACCAAGACAGCATCCTAGGTCAGGCAGACCACACAACCCATATCTGCTTCCATTATTGCTCTTTAGCTCTTCTTAAAGCCACAAAAATCATTTATGTAATCCACATAACCACAAGGATTAGTGATCTGCCCATAGATGTGCAATGCATTTCACGGTCATTCATGCTTATGCATGGTCAAGTATGAGCTTCATAGTGCTGCCTTGGTCCTGCATGCATTGCAAAAAATGTACAGTTGGCAACAGATACGCTCGTTTGGCTCCATTAACAGCCTCAAGATTGCACAATAAAAACAGCCATGGCCATTACATAGCTCAGGGCACTACTGAATTTGGTAGAGTGAACAAAAGGAAGTAGATTGTGCAAAGTACACTTGTTGAAAATGCAAAACTCTACAACAGTTGTGATAAGTGTCTAGGGAATAGTGTTAGAATGTACAGGGGGAATATATGGGTAAACGTTCTGCTGTTTTACTGTTGTTGTTGATGAGGGGGTAATCAACATCTGACTGCTGAGTGGGGGTGTGGGCCACAGTAGAGGTTGCTAGTGGTCTATGAAGTATACTGTCACACTGCCTTACTCAAGGCAGCATGAAATTTGTTTGCTAAAGGAAGGATATAAAGGTCATATAAGGGGTAGCCTTGGGAAGGCTGAGAGTCTTTCCTAAAATGTTTCTGTTTATTAGATGGGAAGATCATTGTTTTGCAAAATGTTTATCTCTGTTATTGGTTGGTAATGGAAAATTGCTTTTTGACTTATATCTATCTATCTGCTGTTTGTTGTTGAGGAGCATAGTTTTTAAAATATTTCTCTCTGGTGTTGATTAGGGTAGAATTTCTTTTCAGAATATGTTTCAGTATTGCTGATTGTTTGGGATAGTGCTTTTCAAGTTGCATCTGTCTGACATTGACAGGGGGTAGTTTTGAAAATGTGTTTTGCTGTTATTGCTTGATGGGGGTAGGGGTGGGGAATGCTTTCCAAAATGTATCTGTTTCTCGTAAGTTGGGGAACTTCAAAGGCAATGATATGGGCTGAAGTGCAGTACATCTGCAACATGTTGTGCTGTCCTGTAAGTGGGTTATTATGCACATATACATGTACCACTCTACCTGGGTGCCATTACATGGGTCGAAAATGTCATGCTAAGGTATAACTTGCAGTAGGCCTCAGCCTCATGCTGTCCTGCATACCTGTGAAGGTCAGGGAGTTTACACCAGTGTACGATTGCTGTTACTATACCTGATTTTTTGAAAGTGTTTGCCATGGGGAGGGTGTGTGACATCAAAAGGCAAAGAAGAAATATGGGGAACAGATGTTGCAGACCATCACTGGGTGGGATAGACAGTGTACAAGTGACCGCAATGGTAGACATTCATATGTGTGGTGGAGGCTGTAAGTGTGATTTTTGAGGCCATGGTACATGGACATGTAAGACTACAGAAGTCCACTCACACCACCGCAACAGGTTTCCCAGGTATATGCTACACAGTATGGTGTAGTACAGGCACACCTATCACTAGCTACAGACAGCTGCCTCACAGTAGACACCTTTGGAAGTGACCTCTGTGTTCATCAAGTTTTATATAATTTGTGTTCCCTGTGGACTACAGAGTGGGGTACTGCAAAGTGGGTGTAGCATGATATCACAGGCCAACAGGTATCTTGCTGCAGGTTGTCTGAAAAAAGTAACCAATAGATCCTTCTAAATGACAGAACTGATCGAGCTTTACATGTCCTTCTGTGGTATAACTTTGTTGCACAAGTAAACTCTATTGATGGCCATAAGGGATTGCAAGATCAAGTATTCCATAGGGTCATGGTCATGATCTATCATGTCCAAACCATGGCAACCAAATGTGCATTGGAGTGGATGGCCATGGATGGGGTCTGCCTGAGCAGTCATCTCTTACAGACATGGAGGAGTTTCTGGCATCTCTGTATTGGACAATACAGCACAGATAATATTGCCACAACATACTACAGAGTTGTATGTTTAATGACTGAGACACAGATTTTTGCACAA
>NC_056735.1:1031649399-1031769399 GCF_019279795.1 Protopterus annectens | reverse complement strand
ATTCGCTACTTTTCTGTTAACGCTTGGAAATAATAAATATAATGCGCAAGTAGAGTGGAAATTAGGAAATAACTGCAGAGTACTTCCGGATTACAGATGCTCTACGGTTATAACATTAACAAAATTGTCTTGAAAGACACTGAACATTTTTTAAGAGATTTATATGCATTTACTAATCAAGGAACTGCTGATGGTGAATATATTTTGGTTACGTTAGATGTTGTCTCCCTCTTTACAGTTATACCCAACACATTGGGTATAGACTTTATGAGAAAATTACTGACAAAAGTTGGCACATATAATGCCACAGAGATTATAGTTATACAAAAATTGATAGCCCTGGTACTTTATAACAACATTTTCATTTTTAATGATAACATCTACTGGCAGAAAAATGGAGTAGCAATGGGCAGCTCCTGTTCAAACAGCTACGCCAATATAGTTATGGTCACATGGGAGACAGATTACATTTTTAATAGTATATATGCACCGTACATCCATTTCTGTAGAAGATTTGTAGACGATTGTTTCTTTCTATGGAAAGGCACCTTAGATGGACTGAAGCTCTTTATTGAATACCTGAACCAAACCACTGACTTTTTAAAATTTACTTTTAATTATTCTTATACAGGAATTAATTTCCTGGATGTTTTTATCTATAAGGACATATTAGGTAACCTTAGTACCAGAATGTATAGGAAGGAATGCAGGGTTAACAACCTTCTTTCTAGACAAAGTATGCATCCAGAATTTGTTTTTGACAATGTTGCACGTAACCAATTTTTTAGAGCATCAAGACTCACTGTAGACCCGGTTGAGTACGAACAAATGATGCATACTACCAACTTGGAGTTAAAGGACCGGGGGTATCATACCTATAGTATCAACAAGAATGAGACGATGGTGAGACGTATGAGATTTAATGAAGCCAAACCATATTTTTCCAATGCTGCTCCCAGATATAATAAAAGCCAGGAACCCAAGCTCAGTCTCTGCCTTACCTATGCTAGAGATATCAAGCACTATACAGACATTATTAATAGAAACTGGCAGGTATTGGTTACTGAACCCACAATTTCCTCTTTAATTGGTGCTAGACCCCAGTATACATTCAAGAACAAAATGAACTTGTATAGGAGATTATGTGGGGTAAGAACAGAGAAACCTACCATAGAGTTTAAAGGCACACGACTTTGTGGTCACTGTCCACAGTGCCCACACATAGATACTTCTATAATATTTCATCACCCTGACACAACAAGAACATTTGATATCAGGGTAAGTGCCACTTGTGAGACCATACATGTTGTTTATCTGGCTGAGTGCCAACAATGTCATTGCTTCTATATAGGCAAGACAGACAGAACTCTTAGAGAGAGAATGAGAGAGCACCTATATCACATTAGAAAGAAGTCTAGAATTAATGCTTTGGCAAAACATATTAGCAACATGGGTGAACATCATAAATTTACTTTCAGAGTTCTATCTGTTATCTATGAGAATAATAGAAGGGGTGATGTGAGAGTTAAAACTGAAGAGACAGAAGCAAAATGGATAGTTAGACTGAGATCCCATATAGGACATGGTCTCAATGAATGTGTTCCTATCAAGCCCATATTACGTAACAGACCACTAAATAGGAGATATACTTTTTAGGCACTTGAGTTTTATTTAAGCTAAGTTTTAATAGTAGTCCTCATATTTATATATATATATATATATATATATATATATATATATATATATATATATATATATAATTCATCTGTTTATACATTTTTATTTGTATTTGTATTTGTTATTTGTATTTAGTTATTTGTTTATATCATATTAGTATAAAATGAGTTTTGTCTCTTTAAAAGTTTCAGTCATGTGATCAATTAATGCATGTATAAAGGTGTGTTTTTAAATGAAATGGTTACACCTGATGAAGCTATGCGAAAGCGCTTGTGTCTTCTATTAAACTGCTACCTGATTTATCTTCTGTGGACTTTATTTATATCTTTGGATATATTCTCAGCCTGGATTTATTGCCTCTTGACTTCAGGGGGCTGCTTGCTTATGCTTTTATAACAATTGTTCTTCTGGCTCTGTTTTTATCAAAATAGTTGTTAAAGCAATGCAAGCCAGAATGGCATAATATCACAGTATGAACACTATACTTTAGTGACTGCCTCAGCTATTCTACAAAACAAATAAGATTAGTTTGGGAACCTGATGCCAACAGCATCCATAAGCTGGCTGCTGCCAGTGCTTATTTCAAAGTGCATTCTGTAAGTGTATGTACCCTTTTGTTTATGCTGTGTGTATCATTCCATGTTTACATTTGGTCAATAAAGCAAGCTTAGGTGCTGGAACCCCAGTTCTGCCTCCCTCGGTCCCTTCCATCATATGTCCCATGCTTGTATGCACACATATAGCCTAATGTGAAGTGTACACAGCTCATCATACTTTGTTCTTATATAATGAGAAACACACTTCCTTTTTGGCACTTGTTCCACCTCAGTATTCATCTTCAAATTGTTTTGGAAAAGTACCTTAGCTTGCTGTATTGCTCTCAGCCTCTTACCCCCAAAATCAGGAAAGCCAAAAGTAATCATGGACAAAGGCTCAGATCAGAGCACCTAACTTGTTTCCGCTACTGGAATAACGCAAAAACATAGCAGAGCGAAGTGGAAGGGATTTTACGGAAAAGTACCTAAATTACTTTTTGCAGGATTCTGGCAACAAGGTTTAGTTTGTGATTTCTGCAGTTTCAGAAGATACAATTTTTATTGCATTCCATGAGAATCACCTGCACATATTTGTACTTTCTTGCCATGTTTGAGTCACTATCATAAGCTTGAACAACACACAGATCAAAATCAAGGTTCAGTTCTTCTAGAAGTATTGTTATTTGATTAACTATTTTCCATCCTTTTTTGCCTGGGAAACTGTTATACAATATAAATCACTAATCTACAATCAACCGCATGTTATCTGCAATCTTCACATATCTGCCAGTCAATGTGGTCTGCTCCTTATGCTCATAAAATGGAGTAACATCAAATCAATGATTATTGCAAAATGTTTAACATTTCTAATTTCACCAAGAATGGAGATCTACACAAATGAACCACAGAGCTTGATAAACTCATTCTGAATGTGCTAGGAAAGATAATGAACCTGCAACTGATGTTTTGTCTCTTGTGCCATGCAAACATGATCTGACAGCATCAAGTCCTAATGGCTTAGCAGTTCGATAATGCACAAAACGTTTCCATCATTGCAATCACCAATGAGTTGGCTGGAATTAAAAAATGCCAATCCACACTCAGAAAGAAAAATTATCACGTTCAAAATGCCTTAGAGAAGCTGATTCCATCAATTACATTTACCAGCAAGTTTGGACAGGGGCAAGTCATCAACTAAAGCATCTAGGGATGCTGATTTGCAAGCTGATTTCTATGCAATATAATCTTCTTTGTGTGTTTTAAAAATTTTGTGTTGTAGTATGCAATCCTGAGTTTCTTCAAACCTCAATCAAGACTCCAACCTGACAGAAATAATGAATTTTCAGTCCCTTTCTGAAAATTAAACATAGGACTGCTTTCACATACTCCAGCAGAGCCAAGCCCTTTTACAAATTTCTCAGTTTGGAATCTGTTTTGTGAGCAGCTGTAGTGGAAAAAATATTGTTATTTGCATCCCGTGAGATGCCTCTGGGAATGTCAAAAGATTTAATCATCAGAAATAACTTCAGCTGGGTAGGGTTTCTTTTGTCAAATAATCTAATGTCTATTTCTACGAGTTCTGTTGCAACAATATCTGGGGAAGTGGAACAATTTTGTACATTACATTTATGATGTTCTGATGCATTGTTGTTAACATTTGTAGTGTAATTTTCATCACACTCAATAGTCACTTGAGGAATATTGTTACCTTCATCATCATCCGTGATCATTGTAGGAAAACCGATGCTTTCTACATTATTGTCTGTTGCAACAGTGATGGTATCTCGTATTATCAAGTTAATTGTAGTAGGAAGTGATATATATATATATATATATATATATATATATATATATATATATATATATATATATATAAGTTTGAGACCTGGCAGTAGCTGTTTAAATAAAAGACTTTATAAGCTGTGAATTATTACCTACCTTCTTAAACTATCTTTGCTCATGTGACTTACTAGTGCCGCTTTCAAATAGCATCTTCATCTTAAAGTAGGCCTATGTTGATAGTGGCGGCTCCAAGTTCTTCCTCCTGCAAGGGCACAATAGGGGCACAGTAGTTAGCTGGTGGGGCACGTTGAACATGTAAAAAAAAAACACCAAAACACCATAAAAAATAAGTATAGAATACAAGATACATGTTAACAACTCACCCATAATCCACTGTTAAAAATAAAATACCATAATATTACATATCCTGATAATGTCACAATACAGAGAAACTATTAATTTTCCAAGGATTATGGTTTAGATAAAGTGTCGGTATGCATATTATGTTACAGTGTAACAAGTCAAGGGTGTACCTACCAGTACAGCAGAGGTGGGAAAATGTAATGCACAAAGATATTTGTGCCTTAGTAGAAAGAGAAGAAAATATTAACCCAAATTTACAAACAGAAAGTCACAACTTATTTTGATCTGTGCTGATTTGTAAGGAAATATTTTTAAACAAATACAGTATATTTTGCCAACATTCAAGATAAAACACACATCTTCCCACTACAGATAGTAGTGAATAGTAAAGTCACTTAAATATCTGTTAAAAATTCTTTGAAGTAGAACCGAGAGTATGCAGTTAACAGTTCCTGGATTCCAATAATAATTTTGACACCTCAGGAAGAATGTGGGACAGGGTCTGTCAGCACTTGGACTTAAAAACAGAAGCCTTAAAACATGCACTCCTGCTAGTTTCCTTTGTTCAGCATTTACAATTACTGTTAAAAAGGTAAGAGCTGCTCTGAGAGCACAGACCAGAGAAATTCAAGCAAAAAAGTGAAAATGCAAATGGGTTCCAGAAGCTTTTCAAGATGCCCGTGACTTACACTACTGGTATTCTATTTACATGGAAGTTAACAAAAATGGTTTTCTTATGGCTTAACATAACTTGTTTACAGGGGACATGAAGTGAAGTCAGAGGAAAGAACCTTCATGATCACTTTACAGCATCAGGTCCATTGAGATATAATATAACCATAACCATGTAATGATTATAATGCATTAAAATAGTCAGAGTACAAGGATATAATGAAATAACTGAGATTCTGTGGCAATCATAATTTATTTATACTTTTTTGACTGGGTTAGTTACACTAGGCCAATGAATGGTCTCTTTTTAGGGCAGAGCAAAGGTGGTACTGGTATTCATACTTACTAGAGGAAATTTGGCTAGGACATCAGGGAACTTCCCCCTACTCTTTTTGATAAGTGCCATGGGATCTTTTACATCCACCTGAACTACCACCAACTCAGGCAAACAGGGCCTTGGTTAAACACCTCATACGAAAACCAATTAATCCAAGTACCTGGTGTGGGAACAGAACCCACAGCTTTCTGCACCAAAAGCAAAGGTACTACCTGTTGAGCTACTGAGACTGCAAATGTGCACACATATTATTCTTTCACCCTCCCCCAAGGAAACTAGCACTGAGAAAGACAAAAACTGTACCATCCAAATACAGCAACATGAACCACCTAGTGCTCTATTTATGGCTTGCTTATACAAAACCAGTAGAAATAATTTAGATCTAGCACCATATGTCTTAACCTATTTGGTATAGAATTCTGGACAAAGCTCTAACTTTACCCTTCTCCCCCCAGCCTCACTCTACCTATGTCTCCCCCCAAGCTTACCCTCACAAAATACCACCAAGCTATCAGTAGGGAATAGGTTCTCAATGCTCTCTCTAAGGCGAAGAACACTGCTTCAGTGGGCCTCAAAAATATCCCAGGCTGCCTTCCAAATATGATCTATCAGGCCCATTGGAATCAATGTTTAACCATGGTCTCCAAATGGACTTTATGGCTCACAAATGGAGAACAGCAAGTGCCATCCTTCTGCTCAAGGGTGACACATCTACAGGACCTGGAAACTACAGACCCATAAGTCTCACTAGTCTCATATGCAAAGGAAGAATTATCATGGAAGTGATGAGTAATTAACTAGGAAACCACCAGACATTGGACCCAACCCAGTTTGCTTTCACCAAGGGCAGGTCATGCCTACTCAACCCGGTGGACTTCTTTGAGAAGGTTTCCAAAGCAATGGATGGGGGCAAAATGGTTCACACTGCCTGCCTTGACCTGGCCATGGCATTTGACAACCCTCTCAAGTATTGTTAACAGACTCGAGGTTAGGTATAAACCCTTATGTCATCTGGTGGCTAGCCAGCTGGCCTCCGCTCTGATACTATCTAACTTCAAGAGAGGAAAAAAAAGAGCTGAAAATAAATTGTAGTAGCACGGAGTGTGTTATAGCCTTGGAAGAAAGATGTCAGGTGCTTAGCAAAGTTGTCTTTTTTCCCAAAATTCAAAGTGCAATTTCGGTATTCTATCCACTACAATGGAAATGTAAAATGTGCACTTGGAATTTTTATTCTGAGCCTCCAATAAAAATGGGCCCAAGGAGTCTGAGTTTTCTGGTCAAGATATTAATGAATAGGTTATAAGTGTTGGTGTATAGGGTGTGATCTTAAAATAAAACTTAATCCGTGACTCCTACACTCATTATTTACAGAGTTACTAAGAATGTAACATAATCTTCTGCACTCTTATTACACGCTTCAAAATTATCACAGCTGCTAAAATCTTTGTAATGAGTGCAATTATCAGCAGTACTGGCATCATTTTATTCTAATTCAGATAACATGTATATTTCTGTGGAGTAAATATTCCAAATAATAATAGAAACTAGAAAATAAAAACTAAATCAATCTCTTATCTAAAGTTTTTCTTCTCACATATCTAGCATGTAGTATAACAATAGCAAATATATGATATAGTCATTCCATCTGATTTCAAATTTCATTCTCATTAAGTCAGGAAATCAATGGATTACCCTTGATTTACTAAGAGTTTTAAACTGTCATAGCACTGATATAGTGAGAAGATGCAAATTACTTCTGCTCAGTTATGAACAAGGTTTTATTTGTTCTGTATCATGCAACACCTACGTGAAATCATTGCAAGAAGATGATATTGAGTGTTGCTGTTTGACAAGAATGTATCTAAAACTAAAACTGTCAAAGTATATAACTCATATTAAGAATGAATGACCCTGTTTTGATATTTTACAGAGAGCTGCCAAGACATGAAATAGTTTTGAACATCAATCATGTTGCTACTGTTGCTGAGAGAGACAAAAAAAGTTTTACAGTTTCTTTACCCAGAGTAGTGCAGGAGTGATATTTGTTTTGTCTTCTGCAGTGCCTTGTATTCAGATTTGCAGTGCTGACCATACCTTGAAAATCAAAGTTGAAAACACTCATGTCTAAATATGAGACTATCTAAGATGAAGTATAGTTATATACAAAACCCATTTTTGCCACCTTACATTTTTATCTCACCCTGCTCTTGAGATTGTTATGGGTTTGTAATCTTATACCTTTGTACATGAGGCAAATATTCTGTTTCTTCTTAAGCTAAATTAAGCTACCACCTTCATATTTCACTAACAAAAAAGAGCAATGAGCACATAAAGTGTGTGTGTGTGTTTGTGTGTGTGTGTGTGTGCGCGTGTGTGCGTGTGTGGGTTTTTAAAACACTGAATGCACAAATAGTCAAACTGCAGAAAATACAACACAAAAAAGTCTGAAACTGAAACAACACTAATGATCTGAAAACAGATGTAAAATATTTCTTATGTCCCCTTGCACCTCCATGTGGGGGCTGTACCCCCACAACTCTTGCTAATTATATATATTTTATATATATATATATATATATATATATATATATATATATATATATATATATATATATATATATATATATATATATATATATATACAGCTGGGAAAGGGCAAAACTCCATTCCCCACTGTATTGTGATCTTGGTCAAATAGTTACCAGCATAAGTCAATATTTTTCAGTTATGAACTTGAGTTTGATATTCTGCAATTCAATGATATGCCTTTTTAATGTTTACTGTGGTACCAGTTTGCATACGTGCTCTCTTCTGTGTGTGTGTGTGTGTGTGTGTGTGTGTGTGTGTGTGTGTGTGTGTATGTGTGTATGTGTAGTTTGACATCATATCATGGTCACAGAGTATTATATTCTTCTGCTTAATTAAAATAAATACACCTAAAAGATACAGACCATTTGTAAGATGTATATACTAGCATCACAGGTGTCCAAAGATTACAGAGTATTACAGAAATTCTCATCATTTTTATTTTGTTGTTTCTTTCTTCATTGCTTTCATCCAAATTGCATGTTTCAGTGTATTATTTCACATCTTCATGCTCTATACCTGTGTTATCCCATAACTCACCTCCTGTCAAGGTAGATAGAGCTTTGCAGAGGCTAGTATGCAGTTTCTAGTTAATGATGTCGGGCAGCTATGAAGACTACCATTTGTAACTAATAAGTTCATTACTTGTTCTACATTCAACTTTTAAAGATGCTATTAGCAACAGCAATATACAATTTCGCTTATTTTTGTCAAAACATGTGCCAGCTTCTGCAATATTTGTAAAGATATATAAAACATATGCCTATTTACTATACAGAGGGAAGATCCTTGGTAGTATCTAGAATTTTCCTGAAAATGTTTAATAATATTTTTGCAAAAATGCCTTTAAAACTGTCCCAGAATTGTTACTGTATAAATGGTGAGTTGACACTTGCTGTAGTATTTGGTGCAGCCATCTGCAATAATAAGTGATGTCTATAGAATGCTGCAAGACCCTGTTCTGTGGGCCTGCGGTACCAAAGTTTACAGCCTTCACATATTATTTTTGGGTGATCCTTAGCATGTTGTTAATTTCTTATCCTTGTGGACTTGCTGACAGCCATAACCTTTATCCCTGTGAACCTAGGGCATGCACAGTCATGTTATTTATATTAGTGTCTCAGTGACTGGGATACTGTGTGGAACACAGCCATTGTTAACCTGGGTCCGTGTTCGGCTATCAAAAACAAAAAAACACGAACACGAATGGCTAAATACCAAACATTAAACATCGAAAGTATTGAGATGGGCCATTTAGGGGGTGAGAGGGGGGTGAAGTTGGCACTGAATCGATCTGCCATGATATTGGCAATATCCTTGGGATCAGTATATTTAATGCCATTCTGTTGTAGCTCAGAGCAGATCTGAGCATTGCTATTTAGATTCTTGACATAGTTATAGAATGCCTTGTGGTTGTCTTTGGAATCTTTGGCAATTTTATTTTCATAACTAGCTTTGGAGGATTTTATGAGGGATCTCAGCTTCTTACTGAGGCTGGTAAGGGAGTTTTTTGCATCCTGGGATTTTCCTCTTTTCTGCAACAGTTTTTTCCTTTTGTTGTAAATTTGTTTATGGCAGGGATCACCAAATTGGCTTCCTTTTTTGGAGGAGAGCATCTTGGTTCTATTTGGGATGGCAGCCTTCATGCATGAGTGGATGTGCTCGTACAGTGTCTTAGTGTAGGACTCAGCAGTCGAACTTTTAGTTCCCGTCTGCATGGGTGTCATGAAGTTTGTAAATTCTGACTTGAGTAGCATGAAGTTGGCCTTGGAGAAGTTTTTTATGGAGGTTTCCTTACTGGGGGTTGGGGGTGGGGGTGGGATGTGGATGTTAAGGGCGATTAGCTTATGGTGACCTGACCAACGAGGGGGTGACCATAGGTGTGGAGCATCGATTTCCCATGTTGGTAATGACCAGGTCTAGGATTTGGAGCCCCTGGTGGGACTATGGATTAGTTGATCCAGGGCCTTGGAATTTATGAATTCCAAGAACTGTTGGGCAAAGGTGTTGGTGCACGGGTAGGTTCCCTAGTTAATGGCAGGGTAGTTGAAATCACCCAGTATTAGGGTGTTTGGTTGTATATTAATATTTTCCAGTATGTTTAGAAAGGTGTAGTGAGAATCTTGGGGCATGGTGGGGGATCTGTAGCAAGCTACAATTTGGATTGCAGTCTTACCTAGTGTTAGTTGCACCTGAAGAATTTCAGATGCATTGTGTTGGGCAACTAACCTGGTGGTGTGAATATCCTTGGTGAATATGGACACTCCTCCACCTTTAGTGTTTCGATCCTGGTTTGGTAGCCAAAAGGTGAGGTAAGAGTTGTAGCCTGGTATTGCAGGGGTGCTGTCTTGAGCCTTGAACCAGGTCTCAGTTACTGCACAGATATCGATGTTCTCCATTTTTAGGAGTGCCTCGAGAGAGTGCATTTTGAGGTTTAGACTTCTAGCATTATGTAGCATTACCTTCAGATTTTGCATGCTTGTACCTGTTATGGTGGTGGTTTTGTCCTTTGAACTTTACCTAAAAAAGGCACTATAGGGGTGGCAAGAGCCTTAGCCAGTAACCTAAATCCCAGGGGTGACAGGTGCAGACCATCTCTGGCAAAGCATCTTGGTCTGTCGATCATGTCGTCCCAGGCAGACAGATACTGGATCCCCTTTGAATGACACCAGAAGCTTAGCCAATTGTTGAAGTCAATCATTTTGTCCTTATATTGTGGTATCATTCTGGGCGAAGGCAGGATGCTACTCAGGGCTAGGGTCATACCTGCCTGGGCCACATGATCGGAGAGCTCTTCCATGTCTCTTTTCATGTAGTCCAGGGAGGTATGTCTCAAGTCATTCACTCCAACATGGACAATGACAGAGTCATATTTGTACTTGTGGAGTGACTTGAATGCATGAGTTATGTAGCGGATCCTGGCACCCGAAAGGCAGCTCACTGTAATTTTCTCCTTGTTCAGCCTGGTGAGTGGGACATCAGTGTGCCTGACTACAGAGTCACCTATGACTAAAGTGTTAGGTACGTTGTCTTGCCTTAGGGGCTGTTGCTGGGTGGCACACTGGTGTTGTGAGCTATGTGACACTTTGGTTGTGATTGGTGTTTGTTTGCATTTCAGCTTCGGAGGTCCTTGTTGCTTGGGCAGTTTAATGTTAAGAGCCTCTGCATATGTGGATTTAGTGTTGCTATGTGTGGGTGTTGTTGGTGTGAGTTTAGAAGGGCTATGTGTTGCTTGAGGTGTAGTGCGGGTGTTAACCTTCTCCTCTTGACTGTCTAGCACAATCTTGGGTGGAGAGAGCATTACTTCCAGTTTGGCTATGTAAGTGCATCTCTCACAGGTTGTAGTGTTGGGTGGTAGGAGGAGAGGGTTGTCTGTGTACATGAGGCAATTGCTGCATTGCCCCAGTATGCCCAGATTCACCAGGTGGACAGGAGAAATCAACGGAAGCTGACCCTTGGACATGCCTGGTTTGGTGCTTTTTTTTTTTTTTTTTAAGTACAGGAGCTGTTTTCCCTTACCTTAGCAAGGTACTTTGCAATTATAGGCTGTTTAGTGCCTATGATTAATTTCTCCTTATTAATAAGGAGACTTGAGTGCTTGTATCAGTTTAAGGCTTCCTAGTGCTTTCCAGCAGATATTAGAGCAAGTGCTAGTCATAGGGATGCTTAAGGGTAAGATGAAAAGAAAATGGTTTATCCTAAACACTGCAGTGTGTACTAAGTTTACCTGTCTAAAAAGTAAAGTTTTAGTGGAGAGTCACTATTTTTAAAATGGCAAGATAGATTAAAAGGGGGTGATCACTTTTGTATTCTGGCAACTAGCTTGTACATGAAATAAAATGACATAAAGGGCAACTCTCTACTCACATCTAAGCAGTCTTAGTTTTGTAGCACAAGTGTTTTTTAGTTCTGTTGTCTGCCAGGAAGATGAATCTGCAGACCTTGGTTACATCAGTCTGGAAGAGGCCAGTGTTATGGGCAGTATTAAGACTGATTGCGGGCAGCATATTCAACCCAGTGCTTCACTCACTTCAGAAATGAGGCTGCCAATTTTGTAGTGGAGCTTAAGCTGATTAAGTATCCCATAAACTAGCATTTTCATGTGACATTTGAAAGGAAAGCATAAAATCACTGTCCACCCCAAAGAATTACGCTGAATTATCTGGACTGGTTAATTGGATTTATTACTGTAACATTTGTCAGCCAGGTGAGTGGTCTGACCCATAGCCCCTTTGCAACCATGACCTGGGTCACATAGGCAAAGGTAAATATAGTGTACATGGACAAGTTAGTGTAGACAAACAGCATACTTTTGAAACTTGGACGTGACCCTACACAGACATAAAGAAAGCATGCAAACTCAACACAGATGTGATCGGAAATGGGGACTGAAACCTGGAACTAAGAGAGAAAGACCTTTCCACTGAGACACTATGTTGCCCACTGGTTTAAAGGTTCCTTAAGAGGGACATGGATGGCATTTTTCAGATGATAAGTGGTCCCAAAATCTAAACTGCATATTTTTTAGACTCATGGTTAGATTGTTGTGATTACGCTCATTTTTCCCCACAGTCTCAGCAATATTACAGTGCAGACATGCTTACCTCACCAGATTCAGAAGATATCTGTAAAAAAATTATTTGTGTAAAGTCTTCAAGATAAACTGCAATAAAAAAAGAAATCATGCAATTTTATGGTTTACTGCTGAATGCTCGGAGGTGCCAAGGTTGAGATGAGCATTCACTGAAACCTATCCTCAAATGTCAGAGTATGGAATACTGACAAGCCTGAAAACAATTTCAAACACTGAAACTCCCTACCACTCTGGACCCAAGATTAAGAGCTAACATTGGCCTGGAAGGGGGCAAGTTCACACAGTCGGTAATGTCGGTATTCAACATTCCAACATTCAAAATGCAGGTTTCGCACAGCTCAACTTGACCTTGGCAACAATAGAGCATTCAATAGTTAACCAAATGTTATGCTTGACCTATTTTAAAACTGATGAGCTGGTATCCTTCTTTTAAGAAGGAGTGAATGTGATGCTGCCATGGTAGAAGGCCTCAGTAACTTTTCAGCAAATTTCAATAACTTTTGGCTCAGTGAAAAACTAAGATACTGGAAAAGAGAACTGGTCATCAGGAGCTTGAAAGAATCATACCAGTATTGCTAGATGCACTTAAAGCACTTTTGGTAAGATAGAATCAGTAGCTACCTCACTGTCGGATGTGGAGCTTCTGCACGATTCACTTATATTCATCTGTAATGCAGCATTCAGAGTGACTTGCTAGGAAGCACAGAAACTCATTGCTCACTGAACGGGATTACTGCTATCAGTCTGTTCAAAAAGTACATCAATGAAAGTGACAGGGGAATGCAGGAGACAGACATAGCTAGGCTGGGAGGGAGCACAGAAGACTGAGGAACAAAGCAGAAGTACTGCTTTGTTCAATTTTTCACAAAGGAAATCAGAGGAGGGAATAGTGCTGGGAGGGAGGCAGGTTAATGAGGAGGATCTAGAGAGGCAACCCAGTTGCTCCTCCAGATGGGAATGCCCTTCACATGCTCCCACCTAAAAAAAAAAAATTCTCATGTTATAAGTTTTCCAGAAAATTTATGCATGCTGGCCTCTGCCCTATCTTGCACATACCCTTATAATGTCATCCTCCTAAATGCAATGTAACATATACTTTAGTGTAAAATTGATACCTCTGTACTGATCATTACTATGTAACCCATTCTGTCTATTGTGATGTTGGTCAAGTACTTTTTTTTTATTTAGTGTTTTCCTTTTTTGTAACTTTGCAACTTGTAATTTTCTGTGACATCCAGTGTGTGTTTTACAATAATGTTGTTTTACATAATGTTGTTTTACTATGTACTGGAGCTTTTCTCCTCGGTTCTCCACTGAAAAGGGGCCACAAGCCCAGCTGGACTAACCCGGTTAACAAACAAACAATAAATAAATAAATAAATAAAATGTTAAGAGTTTGGTGGAAGGCCTCAAGGGAAATCAAAAGAAGAGGCGGAGAGGGAATCGCTGCCAGCAGAGTGGAGAAAGCACAAGGACCAACTGGATTGCCTCTCTAGATCCTCCATAATCCGACCAGTGTGCTAGTAGATTCCACTGAGAAAGATCTTCAACAGAATGTGTCCAGAGGAAAGCCACCAAAAGGGTGCATGGTATAGAGGGAGAAAGATATGACTGGAGAGTAAGGAAGCTAGAGCTCTTCTCATTAGAGATAAGAAGAGATTGAGGGGAAGATGGTGTAGGTGAGTGCACAAAATCATGTCAGGAAGATGTGACTGGGGTCATCTTGACAAGAAGAAATGATGGGAGGAGGGGACACAGGAAGCAGATTGTGGAGCCTAACTACTCACTGGATCTCCAAAGATGTATCTTCACAGAAAGGCTTTTACTCTTGAAACTGACTACCATAATGAGTGGTGGAGGGGGAATCCGAGGAGACGTTCAAGAGGGCATGAGGCAGATAAAGTTGGACTATAAAGGCAAAGATGTGGGGGGTGAGGAATGTACTTAAAGGGCAAACCTGACAGATTTATTGCCTTCTTCCTTTAAGCAAATGCAGTATAATTTTGGTAAGCAAGAGGTCTCATTCATGGGTCCTGTTAAGCAGTTTTTGTTATCTGGAAATTGGTTTAATTTCTCCAGGTTTTTGCATTTCTAATACCGTGATGGGAATAGACCCCCGTTCCTAAGTCAAAGTATGATTGCCGTTCATAAAATTAGTATTATTTCAATCTTTGATGCTAGCCAGAAGTGCTCTTCACAGTACCAGCAATGTGCCCAGAGTTGACTCCTTTTGCAATTCATATGGACTTACTATGTATCAGTGACATATCTAAGTACAATTGTAAATTCCTTTTTATTAGACCCCAGTACTCCTACTACTATTGTAACTTTGTGGGTATCCTTCTTCCACACTGCCCTCGTTTCTGCATGTAAATCCAGGTATTTTATGGCTTTGTGTCTCTCTGTATGTAAAACACAGTAGTCATTGGGTGTAGTAATTTCAATGATCAATGCTACTTTTGTCTTTTTTTCATGGACTACTATATTTGGTTTTCTCACATCTATTTCTGAGCTGTTGGCAATGGGTGATCCCACGTGATATGAAATTCATCATTTTCTATAATGCTTTGTGTCTCATTTTTACAATGCTTCTCAGCTTCTTCAATATTATAATGTTTGCACAATCCTCAATGCAACCGCCGTGACACATTATCATGCCTTTTAGTATACAGTCCTTCTGTCATTTGTGTATCACACCCAGCAACAAGATGTGCACCTATTTCCAATTCTGTTTTACAAAACCTGCATTTATATGTTTCTTCCACATGTTCAATGGACTTTGTTAAACAAATGTGTATGTAGTCCATTATCTTGGCTGCCAATATTAACCTTTCACCTTTAGGTTTAAATTCACCTCTCCTTAACCATTCCTGCATTTGGTCCTGATCGATATGAGGTTGTTCCAAGAGTTTTCTGTACTTGCAACTATCTTTATGCATTTTCCACATTTCTTGTCTTCTCATCTGATCCTTCACCTTATATTCTTTCTTTTGTTTTTTGGCACATTCAGTTGCTCCCTGATTTTCATCTACTGGTTTGAGTTCCATTCCCACTTGACACTGTTATGCTTCTGCTAAACTAAGCAGGGAAGTCATCTTAGACTTATTCTCCTGATGTTTTAAAACTTTCAGTATGTTTGGATCTTATGAGATCAGCAGATATGTATGCAGTCCTACGACTGCGAATCTATACGAGTAATCAATTTTGAGGAGACCAATACCTCTTTCAGAATGGGGAATATGTATTCTTGGTATACACTGATTTTTATAAATCACTTGATAAGCATGAAGCATTTTTCTTGTTTTCCTGTCTAACTGAACCAATATCTTTTGGGGACAGTCATTCACTCCAAAACTGTAAGTTAGGACAGGTAGAGCAAATTGGTTTATAGGCTGGACTTTGTTCCTAAATGTCGAAATTGTTTTCAATATTTATTTTAGTCTTCTAAAATATTCCTAAGTTTTATTCACATTTGTTTGTGTTTTATTATTGATCCTTTAACAGTTCCCAAATATTTAAACACTCCCTCTTGTTCAAGTACATTTATATTACGTTCCTGTCCCAAATATTTTCTTGGTGCTACAGCTTTCCTGCTTTAAAGGATGCTTTTCCACATTTATCAAGACCAAATGGCAGTCTTAGTTTTGACCACTTGTAGTTTTGCTTTCAGTTCCTCATCTGACAAACTATATAGTTTTAAATCATTCACAAAAAGAAGATGAGAAGTCTTTACACTTTGTTGTTTTCTGGGAGCCAAATTGTAGCCAAGACCTAATCTGTTAAGTAGACAGCTTATAGAGTTAAGGACAAGACAGAAGAGCAGCAGTGACAGACAGTCACCCTGGAATATCCCCCTTTGAATTTTTATCCCTGGAATAATAATTTGTCCTTTGTCTTGGCTTAACTGTACAGTGGTTTGCCACGGTTTCATGCTTTTTTGTAGTCTATCCATGCCATACTTAGATTCTTCCCCTTTTAACAGTTCTCCATTATAACTTTATTTAACAACAAATGACGCTTTCTTCCATATGACTTTCTTTTATTACCCTTTGTTGTTGTTGTTGTTTGTCTTTTGGCTTTTCCCGGTTAGGGGTCACCACAGCAGAACTCCGGTCTGCTAATGATTGGCAGTAGATTTGCACAAATGCTAAGGTGCCAGCTCAACGTCCAACCTTCAACGAAGGCTCGCCCATTTACGCATGTCTTTCGAATGCCACCCAACCACGGGGAGGACATGCAGACTCCACACAGAAGGCACTCCTCGCACTCCAGCCGAGAATCGAACGGGAGAACCTCTTGCTGTGAGGCAACAACACTACTGCTGCACCACCGTGGCGTTCTTTTATTTTTTCCCTTTTGTTCTATTGCCATAATTGAGTTTTCTTCTAAAGGACTATAAACTCTGTTTTGAATAAATTCCAGCGTATAGTTTATACATCATCGAAAGGCAAGTTATTGGTCTATAGATTTTAGGATAGCTTGCAGGTTCACTCTTAAGGAGGAGTATTGTTTTTCTTGTTGTTAACCAGGTTGGTGTCTGTTTGAGGTGCACATATAAATAGTTCTTACTCATGGTTAAATCTTCATGTAAAGATGTTAACACTTTCTGTTAAATAAAATTAAGAATTCAATACACAGGAGGTTCAGATTCAAAAGTTTACTAGTGTACACCAGGAGGCAAAAAACGTACAAGTACAGAATTTTGTCTGACATGAAACAGGAAGCACACAATTTTATATAGGTTTAACATTTAAGCTATGCCCACCTTACTGACGTGATATGTCACAGGGCATCTACATCACTTTAGCTTACAGTCCTTTATTCATTAAATCTGCTGATGCTGTATATTTTAAAAAACTTTTCCTCTAGATACAATACGGCCTTGCTATCCAGCTGGTCAGTCATAATGTCTTTCTGTAAAGTTACTTGTTCAAGGTTTCATATCAGTTCGAATACAATAGCAGCTTTAGTCTTTTAATACACGTCTTTGTTCTCTGTTACACTTTCTCACACAGCTGTGTGCTATCTTAGTAACACATATACAAGGCCAAATCATTCCAACAGGAAAGAGCAGAAGATTTCATTATTTCACACACTTAATTTCCTGACCCAGCAGATAATCACTTGTGAAAAGTATAAACATTAAAACTTGCTAAGCTAGCATTCTGCCAGGGTCAAGGATCAGCTTTGCTTCAAGCCATACCGCAGTTTCAAAACTACTTACATTTACACATGAATTAATCTGTACTGTTATATGATTAATAGAATAAAATGCATTATATACTACTTTGCTTTTAAACTAGCATTTCTCATATATTCAAATACACATTTTTCTAACATTTTCAGCCAGAAGTTAGGTACTGCATCTGCACCTGGAGTTTTCCAATTAGGCACTTTCTTAATTTTGTTTCAGTTCCTCTGTGGCAATTACTTCCTCCCATTTCATATCCTGAACATTTGAACTTCTTATTCTTTTTTTATGCCTTCTATCCATTCATCATCCTTGTTATATTCCACAGGATCTTTATAGATATTTCTCAAAATGTGTCTATGTCTTCTTTATTGGTCGTGTTTCAATTCCTTTTGCCTTGTTTCCCAATTTTCTGTAAAACTTTTTGGGTTATCAATAAAGTGCTTACTTTGTACCTTTACTTTATATTTAACTGAATATCTTCTACTTTTTTTCTGCCTGTGCTAATATTTTTAGTTTATTTGCAATAATGTATGATAGATCCTGATCTGTTCTGATGCTGCACATTGCTTTTATCATGTTTATCTTTCTGAAGATTTCTGTTGATTAGTTCCCTATTCTGTATTCATCTAACAGTGACACTTCTTGTCTTAATTGCTTTATAGTTCTCTCTATTCTATACTTCCATGATGACATTTGATTTCTTTCCTTCCTTTTCCTTACTGACCGTGTTTTTGTGGTAAGACTTCATCTGTTATTAATTTAGCTGCACAGTCACTTACTTCTGTTATATCGCATACATTTCTGTAAGCAGTCCTGAGTACTGTGTTCATTTGTTTTCTGTAGTCCATTTCTTCCATTGATCTTAATATGTCTATCCATCTCTCATAAATCAAGCAACTCATCCCTTGGATCATTTTCTTCTAAACTGAGAAACTTCCAGAGCATCTTTCTGTGCCACATTCTATTCAGTTTCATCCTGTGTCATCCATTGCTCTTTGTTATGGGATCTCACTGACCTATCACTCCACAACATTGACTATGTCAGAGTTCCCATGGTTTCCTGTTTCTTCCCTTGCTGTGCAACTTCATCTAAACTTTTATACTTGTTTCCTACTGAAGGCTCCAAGGTCTCTTCATATGACAACTGATCAGATGCTTTATGCTCTACTGATTTCTCCTAAATTTGGGGATTAATTTTTCTCTCCTGCTTTGGTTTTATCAGCATTATATTTTCTACACTAAATCCTTCACTTCACAGGTAACCCATAACTTCAGTTTCTATTTCTTTAACTTCTCCATTACTAAACCTCCTTTCTGCTTTCCCTCATTGTTTTCTTATTTTTTGTATTGTAAAATTTTTCATATCCGGATGCCTTTGCCTGTATTTCTCTTTAAATATCTTTGGTGGTGTTCTTTTTGTATTGATTAGTTTTGCTTTCGCCTTTGAATAAATATTGCACCATATTAAATAGCTTTTTCTTTCCATGTCCATATTTCTCATTCAGATGTCTCATGCTCCTCCTGTTTCTCCTTATTTAGGGGACTCATTGTTCCATCATGCTGAAAAACTCACTAAGCTAGGCATCAACCCCTTTACCACTAGATGGGTTGCAAACTGGCTCACAGATAGAACCCACAGTGTGAAAGTAGCTGACTCCAAGTCAGACTGTCGACCAGTCATGAGTAAATTCCTACAGGGTTTGGTCCTGGGTCCTCTCCTGTTTGGTATCGACTTCTCTGAAGTCCAAGCCAACACGAAGGGACTCTGGCTGACAAAGTTTGCAGATGACTGCAAGTTGGGAGCTATTATTAATTCCCCAAGTGATGTTGACATTCTACAGAAAGGCCTCAATGAGACCAACGACTGGTGTCAAAACCATGGCTTTAAGCTCAATGCCAAAAAATGTGTCATCATCCCCTTGGGAAAAACCCAGTTCACTTGAATTACCACATCGTTGGTAGTCCACTGAACACAGAAGGCATTATAAGAGTTCTAGGAACACAGGTTGACAGCAACCTCTCTTTTGACCACCACATTGCCACTGTAGTCAGAAATTCCTTTTATGTGGCACATCTCATTACTATGGGTTTTGAATCCAGGAAGAAAGAGGTCATTGTCTCCCTCTACTCTTTCCCTCATTAGGCCAATCATCGAGTACAATGCCCCATTTGCCATGTACCTCACCAGCAGTGGCAGCTGGTGACTTCAAATCAAAGGGGAACTGCAGGAGACAGATTAATGGGTGGGGCCAATGAGAAGGGGTGTGGCCAACTAGAAAGGGGTGGGGCTATGCTAAAAAACGCTAAAACTGGGACTTTAATTAAATACGCTGCCCTGGTTGCCAAACCATCATTATGAGAGTCCAATAAAGACAAAATGAAGTGTAGAAGAAAAAAATATATCAATGCATTGACTACATGACACCTTACTTAATATCTAGATGGAAACAAAAAGGTTGTGAGGCATGAAAAAATAAATTACTTTTTAAATACATTACTGGAATGCCAGTCAAAATCAAGTATAAAAAACAAACAGCACTCAACTCAAACTACTTCTCCTTGCACTACAGTTCTAATTATAATTTATATTCAGCTTTATAAAAGTATCAATAACCTGCTGAAAGTAGCAATCTCTGTGATACCTCCACTTGTAAAAATGTTTCTTATCCAAAAAAGACCTGCTGCCTGACAACAACTATCTCCTTGTTTGATGGGGAAATCATGATCAAAGTAAAAAATGAACAGCAAACAAGAAACAAGCTCAAGATAAATTGCTTAGAGGATTACTGCACAGGTTATGGACAACACAAGATAGATTGGCATTCTGTTTAGTTTACATGTAAAGCCTGCAAAGATGACTGCAAATCTCCAACAAATGTAACGAGGTTCTGAAAATACTCTAATCCTGTCCTTTATTACAAATACTGTCATATGCATTTCAATACCCAAGGCTTATACTCTATCTAGTTATGTAAATATTCTCTGCATGGCAACAACAAAAAGGCTTTCAATGTTGGTAATTCTTTAACAGTATGCTTATTAAAGCTTACTTGCATCTTACAATCTCAGACAAGCTTACCTGATGGTCATTAAAGCATTGCTACTTAAACACAGAGCAACAGGCACTGCAACAACTTGCATTTTCTGAATAAGAAGAAGCATAAATCAACAGTATAAAATATGACAGAAAACCAGAAAATTCTGCAGAATTAAGAACAGATGAAAAGCCATTGTAGTACTTGTACCTACCTTGGATGGTGGGATACTCTGCACACTTACACTGCATAGCTGCTCCTTGCCTTGCTTGGACACATCCAGAGTCACTACATGGGGGAGTGGGGTACAACAAGTATGTCACAATTTGAAATGTCTCTGACTGACGGTGATGGCCCTGACACATTTGTCTCAACCTCAGAGCAAGAAATCTGGACAAAACCATAAATAGAAGTGGGACAAAGGCCCAAAAATAAGGACAATTTTAAATATTGCTATTATAAACTTAGAAAGATAATAGAATAGTAGGTCTTGCATTAGTATGCATTTTCTGAAGGGTATGAAATCTGAAACTCAAATGTCTGTCATTATTTTCTAACTTCAGTCTTTAATGATTTGCCACTAATTTGCCAGAAAACCACAATTTTATGAAAAACAGGCCAAAAATGTGATGCAAAAATATAAAATAGCCACACAATACAGCTGGAAATCTGTCAAAGGAGAGACACTTTTTAAATATTAGTACTGTTAACTTGAGCAGCTGATAAAATAAGAGAATCTACATGCATTTCTGAAATTAAAAGCAATCTATAACTCTGATCATTACAATTATTTATTAATTGTAAACCCTCCATGATTTCTTCCAAATTTTCCATTTTGTGGAGGGATTATTAGGGGGAGAGCAACACTTTAAGCCAAAATCCAGGACAGTTGAGAGGTTTGGATATACCTAAATCTATAAAGCAATGTATTTGCATGTACCTCTCAACCTCTTAATGCAGAAAATCTGGACAAGGCCAAACATATTTGGGGAACATACAAACAGTACTAAAAATTCCTCTTGTATAAACTTAGTTGACAGAATAACAGGTCTTGCTTTAGCATGCATTTTTCTGAAGGGTATGAAGTCTGAAACTTAATGTCTGTCATTATTTAGTGACTTCATTCCTAAATGATTTGCCAGAAAACCACACATTTATTATGAGGAACAAACCAAAAATAAGAAGCAAAAATCTATTCATTCTGCAAAAATCTGGGCAGTTGAGAGTTCAGCTGGGGCTGTCTGGGTTTGGTTGAATGGGGCCTCCCCCTGCAGCCATTCCAATGTCCCATTATTTGGCTATCTCACCCCATTTACCATAAACACTGTAATGTGCATACTGCTTTTCTTCTACAATGGTTTGGATTTCATTTAAAAGTTTTATTTTACATTTTACAGCACAAACGTTAATAGACATCTGCTAAACAAAGCAATGCAGTCTCACAATGAAAACAGACTTAGCATTAAAACTTCTCTGCCCTTCAAACTCATATTCATTGAAACAGCATTAAAACCCACATTCAAAGAAAATACATCTGGCCAGTGGCAGATAAAGATTAACTTTGGGCTGTTTTCAAATCATAGGCCACTTGCACAGGAAACATACATGTGTTCTTTGATATACATTCCTGATTGTATTAAATTATATTCCTTGTATAATATAGTACAGTTGTTAGAGGACGCTTTAAATTTATTGTTTTGAATATTTTTCCAGTAAACAATGAAACAAAATGCATGCACCAATAATGACAAAACTGCCGCGGTCAGAATATTTCCATCATAAAAGTCTACTCAAACTTCTGCAGTCCACCAGTATCAGTAAATATGCACAATCTCTGCAGAAGTAAAAGTAATCTGAACAATTCCACATTAAAGAGATCTGTAACTAATGAAGAGTTTGCTGCTAGCAAACAATGTTATATTTCATTCTTTCATCTACAAATAAAGTGTCTGTTGCCCTTGAGGAATAAATTGCCTATGTTACATTAAAAAAATTATAAGCTAGTAATATTGCAATAGAGATTGGATGGCAAACTGATAACAGGTTCATAGTTACTAGGTATCTCTGCCAAAGAGGACATTCTCAGGACTGCAGCATCCACTCCCTTTAAAATATCAGCAATGTATCTACATACACTGGGAGTAGAACCCACAGCCTTCTGCACCAAAAGCAAGTACATTACCTGTTGTGCTATTAACAATGCAAGCAGATTCACCATAAGAAACACTAAACTTCTCTTCCCCTGAAGCTCTCAGCTCCTTGTAAAATCCACTCGACACCCAACTGTATTTCTCAACTTTGCAGCACAGGAAATCTGGAAAAAGCCAAAGCCCAAAAACCAGGGACACATTTTAAACATTGCATGTATAATCTTGGAAAGTTACTAGTATAAAATGCTGTGTTACCACCATGCATTTCACTGCCAAGTCTTGAACCCAGGACTCTGTGTACTATACTCAGAGCAACATACTACTATGCCAAATCAACTGTTTCTTAAAACATGGGAAGAGTGACACTTAAATGGATATCATTTAGTGAATTCAGTTCTCACCATAGCTCTCAACCTCTTAGCACAAAACAACTGGGCAAAGCCAATAATGGGGGAATACTGCCCCAAAAATAGGGACAAATTTCAAATATTGATCTTATAAACTTAGAAAATTGATAGAATAAAAGGTTTTGTGTTACCATGTACTTTCTGAAGAATATGAAGTCTGAAATTCAAATGCCTGTCATTATTTAGTGAATTAAATCCAGAAAACCACAGATTTTATGAGGAACAGAACAGAACAGAACAGGACAAAAATATGAGGCACAAATCTGAGCAGTTTTCACAAATTATGGTGGGTAGGGAATTCAGGCTCTTGCTACCTACAACCAAAGTACAGGATTTGAGCCTGATTTATTCTCTAACCACTACTGTTGCCTGAGTCTCTCTAGCCACCAGATATATTTCCTGCATTCGTGTGGGTTTCCTCCAGGTACTCTGGTTTCCTCCCATGTTACAAAGATATGCATCTGGAGTGTTTCTCCCCGGCCACCGCTGAAAATTGGCTTCCTTCCAAGTTGGACTTTTCCAGTAAACAAATGATAAATAATTAAAAAGAAGAATGTATGTTGAAGGACCTAGATGGAGAAACTAACTGCTTCCTATTGAAATGGTGGCATTCAAAATATCCAGTGCCGAAAAGTAAAAAAAAAGTATAAAAACCGAAGAAGAATAAATCTTGAAAATCTGTCTTCTCCTTAAAACTTCTTTTTGCAAGGGGGAGGGGGCAATAATCACCTTTGTACTTATATATATCAACTCTTGGAATCACCTCAGAGAAAAGGTAATATTCCGAGCAATGGCATCTCAGACTTGGTATATACAAGTTAGATTTTTCAGCCATTCAGAATCCATGCTTCAGGACTGTCTCTAGCAGGTCCAAACACTTCAAATGTTTACAGAAACACTGAAACTAACACCATTAAAGAAAATGGTGGTGCATTACAATAGTGGAGTGCAGTGGAAATGAGCACCTTTATAAGAAATGTAATAAGATGAAGTAGACAATATGATAAATGAATAGTATAAGGAGGATACTAGGAAAAAAGGCAACATACAGGGAAATGAGGTGTAGGATCCGGTACAAGAAAACTAAATGAAATGTCTGGGAAGAAAAAAACAAATATGGTCATCTTACAGACCATAACATACTTAGAGACACACTTGCTAGAATAGCAAAGGATAAGTATAAGTGATATTTTATATATATTTATAAAAGAATGTAGGAAATGCTGAAATGAGATTTAGCTAGTAGAGAAGAAAGTGGGCAAAGAAATATGAAGTTGCAGGTGAGACTGACATACAATAAATAATTTTGTAATATCATACCTTTGCAAAATAAAAGAAAGGTAGCAGACCAACAAAGGAAACTATAATGTTTTAATTTCATCACATCAGCTTCTAACTCAGTCTAATCTTTGTGCCAGGGTTGAAGAACTGCCACCAGCTTCAGAGACTGCGAATGACATCAGGAGCTAACTAAAGCTTCATTGACTGGTTCTTTGGCTCCCGAGCACCTAACTTGCACTAAACATGGATCATGACTTCCTGTAGCTTGGACAGTGTCTAGCATCATGAATCCTAGCAGAATGGCTGGGAATGATCCAAAGCATAGACTATGACTGACTAGCAGCATTATAATTTCTACAAATAATGAAAATATAATTTTAAAAATGAAAACATTTGGAAATTATAACCTGAAGTCCTGGTATTAAAAGATGAAATGAACTGCGCTATTTCTTTACTGTGACTATATTTTGCTAATCTTACAGTTTTTAATACAAATATCTGCCCCTTATCCTGGCCAGTGCTTCACCTCCTATCCATGGCTGTCTAAGTCTGATACATTGCAATAGAAAACATTGAAAGACAGTAAATTCTGCTTGAAGGTTGACAAGACCCCATGGTGCAAAATGAGAAATAGTCAGTATGGCTTAGTAAAGAATAAAACCACAAGTCCTTTTGTGAGAAAGCTGAAGGACTCAAATGCTAAAACAACTTTATTAGGGTAAAAAAAAAGCATTTTCACAGGCAAGAGGTTTACACTAAACAGTACATACACACACACACACACACACACACACACACACACACACACACACACACACACACACACACACACACACACACACACACACACACACACCTTACCTGAGGGCTACCTCCATTGAATAAATAAGTCCAGGCAGCTTCATTGAAGATCCCCTGCTTTGTAAGTCCCAGCTCATTTGTAATCCCTGTGATGAAAATGGAAAACATTCCTGTGTGAGCAGGCTGGATATCCAGCCTGCAAACGTTGCTGTCCAGTCTCCTTCCAGTCTGTGCGGGTCTAACCACACAGACTTCTGGGCATTTCTGTAGTCTGCTGCCTACTGTCTAATCCGGACTGCTTTTAACTCAGTCCGGATTCTGCATGCATGTGTGTAGTTCCAGGAATGCTTGTATGCATGCGCGGAGTCTGTTCCAGGAATCTTATTTTGTTATTTTTCATTTTTTATTTTCTTTTTCCTTTTTTTATTTTTTATTTTCAGCTGGTGGGGCTGCAGTCCTGCAGTCCAATAGCATGGGCTGCCCCTGCTCACTTGACACCTGCAACAATTGGAAAGGCCGCAAAAGTACCTTGCAAAGAAAATCTTAGGCCTTAAACACTTGTCCTATATGGACAAACTCAAAAAACTCCAGCTATTCTCTGTCTCATATCACCTACTGAAAGGCGATCTCTGCTTGACTTACAAAGCCATGTCTGACCCAGCTGTGTCAGAAATGCTACAGCTAAAGAAATTCCAATCCCTCCACACCACACACTCTAGAGACCTCAACCCCATTGCCACAATCAACAGAACATCTCGCAGGGACAGGTTCATAACCCAGACACTGCCCATGCTATGGAATAGACTTCCCATACATGTCAAGCAGAGCATCTCACTGGCCCTCTTCAGGAGAAATTTGATGAGTGGATGGGAAATAGAAAATCCACCCTGAGGATTACTCCAGTGGCTCTACCTGACAGAAGCACTAGGAACTAAGGTTGGGTGGCACGATGCCAAGGTAATCTTATGAGCTAGGCTTGTAAAGGCTCCAGGGCCATTAGCCTAGTACACACCTATGAACCTACATAACCTGTGTTAGATTTTCTACACTAAATCCTTCACTTTGTAGGTATTCTATAACATCTGCCTCTATTTTTTTAGCTTTTACTCTACTAATCTTCTGTTCCCCCTTTGTGATCTTATTTTCTGTACTGTGAAATTTTCTATATCGCCGTGTCTTTGCCTGTATTTCTCTTCAAATATCTTTGGGGCTGTTTTTTGTATTGATTAATCTGGCTTTCTCTTTTGCATAAATATTGCACCATATCAGATCTGTCTTTCTTTCCCATATCCATGCTTCTTTTTTATACCTTACAAAAAGCTCTAGATTTTCTGGTTTATATTTTTACACTTCCTCAGTTGCTTCTTTTTCCAAACGGTCCAAGGTTTCTTGGTCTATATAATGTTTTTCATGAATCTTTTGTGTTAATGACCACAAATTTGCATTTGAAGGTTCTGACAGTTTTTCTTGTACAAGTATTTTCCTTTACTCTAATTTTTCTCTTATTCTTTTTGTATATCTAATGTCCAGAATTTCCAGGCTTCTTGCACAATAGTAACAATAAATAATTTCTTTCTTATCCTCAATAGTCCACTGTATCATCTTTATGGCTCATTTTTGGCCTATCAGTTTTTGTCTTTTTTGTGGACTATTACTTCCTTCTACAACGGGGGGAGCAGCCTCCTCTCAGCCTGGCCTAACCCCATTGTAGGAATGTTTCTGTGTCTTGAGGATTTTTTCCAGTCCTAGGGACCAGTGTGCCTACCAGGATTGGACATTTTTTTATCCTGGAACTTGTGCACCCAGTTTTCTTTTCTATTTTTAACCTACTTCTGTCCATGATATATGCTATATAAAACACAGTCTATATATCATTGTTGCCTTGTTGAGATTTTTGGAAAAAAACAGTTTCCATCTCGTGAAGGTACTCACCAAGACTTGTGAATGAATTCATTTCCAGCAATACTCCTCTCCTTTGCTTGCTGATTTTATCATCTGTCCATTCAGATCCCAAAAATTGGTAGTGTATAGTCTAAGACACAAAGTAAATTTGATGCGACTGTAATGATTTACATAATTTGTAGTAAATTAAGACTTTTATTTGGTGATTTAAAGAAGCCGTCTCATTTACATTCATTTTAAAGCAAAGCTCTCTGCTGTGCATTTATCACAGATAAGGTAAGATTATACTGCTTAACTCTGTCTCAGGGAATCTTGATAGAATGAAAAGAATTAACAAGACAAACTTTCAGGTTAGACTATTGGAAATAAACTTCACGAAGATGGCTGCAATGGCTCCTTGTAATGTATTACTTGAGGCAGTGGTGCATTAAGTCATCTAACAGGTACAAAGTTGCACTAACAGGTACAAAGTTGCATGGGAGAAAACAAGGAAAGGTTGTAGCTATAGGAAGGAAGGGGCAGATCTACATGGGCCAGCTGTAAAACTCAGATGGGTTTGAGCGACCATCTTTTTTCCATCTGTATCTTTAAACATTGGTACCTCTGCTGTCTCCCCAAGGCTACCATTATTTCTGTGTGATAATAACTTGTGCAGCACCCCATAGTCTCTGTTCTGCTCGTGTGTGTGATTGTGTCTGTTGTGCAGCACCACAAGACTGATGACAGCATTGCTCATCACTGTGCGATGGTGTACTAACAGGACAGATAGAAATTCTGTGAGACTGAAGGCAGGAAATGAGGAGAGTTAGAATGTTTATTGCACTTTTAGAAAGATCAGACCAATTGTAATGACAATGCCATTGTTTCATTCTAATAACCCATGATGCTATTAGCCATGTTCCAGTGCCTGGCCACTTTTTCTCACCCCTCCATTTGATTGAATACCTTGTCTCCTGACCAGGATCACTTTTGAAAGTGGAGGTTTTTTATCCATCACCAGATGTAGCAGAGAGTAAAACATGGATTACCATTAAGGTATTATCTTTATCACCACAAAGATTGTTACATAACATCAAAACCATTCCAGGACATAAGTGTGCAAATACATCAGTATACCTCATTCATTGAACATTCACTCATACAATTGTATCCCTGCCAAAGGAACCCTGCTGCTGTAATCTCACTTTTCTCTTCCAGGAAACATACCACAGTGGACATACCTTGCCCTTCTTTGAAATATGAGATTGTGCCTTTGGCCACTTAATCTTACTAGCCTAAGGAACCAGGATACTATTTAAACTTGGATCAGCAGTGTCATAGAGGGAAGTCTTAGCTATATGACATCAACGTGGCTAGAATGAAATGATTTCTGATGTAAGGCTTATAGACACTATATGAGAACATTGGACAAAAATGTTTAAAAAATGGCATTTTATTGAAACATACAGATACACATGCATGTACTCACAAAAATAATACAAAATATACTGCTCTATTTTTTTTTAAAAAACGATATAACAAAGAATGACACTATAAATAAAAATGCTGTTTCTTCTCCACACCAAAGTGGTATATAGGTTCATAGATTTAACCATTATAGGTTCATAGATTAGTACTAAGCTAACTGCTCTTGCAAGCCATTTTAAGCCTAGCCAATTATCTCTTGTGAGACTCAAACCCTGCACCTTGTGTTTGTAAGACAAACACCTTAACCATTAGGCCACCCTCCCAACCCTATATATTTTGGAATCTCTGAGATCCAAACTGTGTATTTCTCAGGAACAGAAATAATAGCATAATTAAATTCCATCACCATAAGTATGCAATAGAGAAACAAGTAGTATAAAATCAGGAAGTGTATATGAAAAAGAAATTAATAATATATAATGCTGATTCAAGCAATGTGGAGAAAACATCTGCAAAGGTGACAAGATATTTCATAAACATTCTATTATACTTTTAAATTCCACACTGATAAAATATTAAATAGTAATTAACTAATATATCCAAAACTATTCTATTTTTTATGTGACTATCAGCAAAACACCAAATCTTAAACTATCAAGTACAATACTGAAAATATCTTTGCGTGTATTTCACAGAGATGCTCAATGGCCTCACCTTAAATGACCTGGATGTTTGGCCTGCATAAATTTTGTGACAATTTTAAATGCAAGATATGCATTTACTTTTGTTCTTCAATGTATGAACTGTCTAATACACATTCAGAACCCAACATAGCACTAAGAAATAAAGATGGCTTGATGTGATTCAAATACTAGCAATATATGCATAACAGAATCAACCCACAAGAATGTCTCATCTTATTGTACCTGCCTAGAATGCAGTTAAATCACTCTGGAGTTAACAAAATGAACATATCTACTGCCTTAGCTGCTTATGAACAGACTCTTGATGTTGATGTGGCAGTCTGGGTGTGGTGAATGTACAAGTTACTTCATACAACCATTAATAAATTATGGCAGCAGATTTCAATTTTTCTTTTTTTGATGTTAGATCTGTACAAATTTATGCCTCTGAAACTTCTTCTCAAGGCCTGTTAGAGATGATCTGAGATGGTTGAGGTGGCTCCTTATAAATATGTGATGTTAGGGATTAATAAAGGTACCCTACTGATAAGAATAATGTGATCACAACTGTGTTTATATAAGACTTCTACAATTTAAATTGCTCATAACTAAAAGATGTATAAGTGTAAGTCCACCCCTTAAAATGAAAAAACAAATAGATTTCTCTAACTACAGTTCTACAACATCTAGTCATTCATTCATTCATTCATTCATTCATTCATTCATTCATTCATTCACTTATTAACTGTGGAAGTGGACTGGCTGGTCAATTTTCATCAAGGCCTAAGGCCAAATACTAAGAAAAACAATAATAAAAAATAAATTCATATACAGATGTTAAGACTCCTAGTACATAAATAGGAATACATATTTCTGTTACAGAAATATGCATATAAAAAGGAAAGCAAAACAGGTAGCTGTGTAAACCAATTAATATTTAAAATCTAAATAAATGCAGATAACAATATATATATATATATATATATATATATATATATATATATATATATATATATATATACACACACACACACACACATATACACATAAATATATATATACACACACACACACACACACACACACACACACACACACACACACACACACACACACACACACACACACACACACACACACACACACACACACACACACACACACACACACACACACACACACACACACACACACACATATATATATATATGTCATCCAGATGTCATCCCAAACTTCCTACATGTTACCTAATCTACCTATAAAAAATATATCCGCAATAAACATCAGCAAAAATGCCTACCTAGCCATCCCTTTCATCTGATGAAAGGAAAATCTGTCAACATAAAGAATTATGTGTAGTCTGAAACAAAAGAGAACATGCAGAGATCCAGTGATTAGGCTTTACTGGTAACCATTTCAAATGTCGGTGCATGCTAGAATTATTCTAAAACACTGAGACTGAATGAACACTGAGACTGAATGGCTAAAAAAGCAGACTGTCATATAGTAAGTTCCCAGAATATTCCCTTTTCTCAGTGGTGCAGTGATCTTGGAGTTTTTTATAGAAGTTTGGGGGGTGCGGAGTTGCAGGGCAGTCCCCCATGCAAAAAGAAGTTTTAAGAAAAAGAGCGTTTTTTTGAGGTTTGCTCTTCTCTAGGTTTTTTGTCTTTTTTTCAGCTTTTCATATACCAACATTTAAATAGGGATTTGTTGTTACTTCACAGTGTTTGGTTCTGTGTTTCAGTATCTGGCTAGAGTATGCATCTCTTCCCTATGTCCACATGCTTTTTGTCAGGTGCTCCATTTTCTTTATACATCCCAAACACACAATGTAGATGTATTAATGATCCTCTTAATTACGTGTGTGTGTGCGTGTGTGCATGTGTGCGTGTGTGTGTGTGTGTGTGTGTGTGTGTGTGTGTGTGTGTGTGTGTGTGTGTGTGTGTGTGTGTGTGTGTGCAAGCTCATGCATGTTAGCACATCCTGCAATGGGGTGGTGCCCTGTCCAGGATTAGTTTGGTACTTTGCAAGTTTGCAAGTTTTGAATGTCAGAACAGTTCTGACTCTCTTGCAACCATGTATAGATAAAGAGGATATATATATATATATATATATATATATATATATATATACACACACACACACACACACATATTTTCTTCTTTCAGCTTTTCCCGGTTAGGGGTCGCCACAGTGAATCACCTGTCTGCTCATGATTGACAGTGGAGTTTTACAGTGTCAAGTTGCCAGCCCGGCACCCAACCTTCCACAGAAGGCACACACATGCACACACTCACACCTAGGGCCAATGTAGAGTGTCCAATCCATCTATAGCATGTCTTTGGGATGTGGGAGGAAACCAGAGCACCCGGAGGAAACCCACGCAACCATAAGGAGGACATGCAGACTCCGCACAGAAGGCACCCCTGCCGAGGATCGAACCGGAAGTAGTTCAGATATGAGCTAACCTAAAAGTTAATACCTCCAAGTCACTCTTGTGTGGTATTTAGAATATATTGTTTGCATATAAAGGTTTGCAATAATAAAATAAGGTTTTGATTTGATATAATCATAGAGATAAAAAGGGTTGCAATAATAAAAGAATATTGGAATTTGATCTAATCATAAAGATGCAGGATTGGTTAGTTTCCTTTAAATAAGCCTTTACAATATGAAGATGGGGAAATGAAAGAAAACTAAGACATTCTGATAAAGGAGATCTTGCAATGAAAATCATCTGGAAAAGAACATACCCCTGAAGCAATATTTTATTTTTATTTATTTATTTACATTTGTTGACTGTGAGTGTCCAACTGGATGTAGGTCCATTTTCAGCTGAGGCCCGGGGAGAAAAGCTCCACAGTTAAAATAAACAGACAGTAGTTACATTGGATTACATAGCAATTAACAATTTAACATAGCAATTTCTGTGAAAAAAAAAAACATTGTTATGCATTTAGAAAGAAAGCACATAAAATGCCTCCTTGGAAAATCAGTCTATTGAAAAAATTAATGAAATATGTCTTCATTTTTTTATATATAATCACCGGGCTGGATGGGGGGAGTAAAATATTTTAGGTCCTTTTCCACTGCTGTTATCCCAAGGCAGGACCATCCAAGGTCCACCTAGCTGTAGTTCATGAACTTGTATGCTGTTGTACTGTTTGTTTAGACCCTCCAGACCAGATTGTAATTGGAGTTGTAAGGGCAGTAACAAATACCCTCAAATGAGAGATGAACTTCTTCTCACCTTAGTTGAATATCCATTGTCTGGGGTGCCACTCAAAGTTTTGTAGCTGGAAATGCAGGCAGATGTACTGTCTGCTCCAATGGGCCAGCTGATAATGAACAATTTCTGTTCTGCCCCATTAACAGTTTGGGTAGTTCCTCTTCTTATAAGGCTGTAGTAGGCTTTGAACCTAACTTCACATCATATACTTCATTATTCAAATGACTAAATGTTCCCTTGAACATGTATAGTAAAAGTTAAAATTTAGGGGTTCCCCTTTTATCAACAAATGAGGTATCATTCTGTAGCTGCACAAGTTAATTACTCTTTACATGTAACATTATCACACAGTAACTTACATAGCTGTTATGTTTGATTTTTGATGTCTTTTAGAATTGCCTTCTTGAAAGTAATGTGAATGAGAAGGGCAGAAAGCACAAGGCTTTTTGCACTTTTAATTGGTAAAGAAATTTGCTATTTTTTTCTGTCACTGAGAAAAAAAAGCACATCTTTAAGAATCAACCAGTTGGTAAAGCTCTACAGAATCCAATAAAAGTGTGTAGTGTTAATGAACAACTAAAATGACTACAAAGTTGGTAACTCTAGCTGCTAAAATCCGTTAATCCACCACTCGATTCCCTTCAAAGAATTTTATTGAATTTCACAAATAAAATATTATAGATTTAGTGCTTTTATTCATAAGAGGCAGTACTTCATCAGAATCTGTTTTTTCATATCAAACCGACTATTTATATGTCAAAACATCACGGCCACAATCACAACAAATTAATAACTCATCAAGGTTAAAAACTATATTTAAAAAGGCAGCAAGTGAATACCCAGTAATAACGAACTCTCATAAAAATATCACGCTGAGTAAAATTATTGCACTTGGTGTTGAAAATTAAAAGATTGTAAATTATAACTAAATAAAAATATATGAATGCAACCTGGTAAAATGATTAAAACTATCATATCATAGTCTATTAGACATCATCACCAACAGCTGGTGAACTGAAATATTTTCTTGGCTACCAGGGTACTGAGTTGCATGTAACATTAGTTGCCATTTAACTTTATTTGATTTTAAAAGCACTTCAGGACCACCCTCTCTAGGGCTAATTTTAACCTGCTTAAGTATGGCAAAAACAAACTTTTTGCAGTGAAGACAATTTTTTTGAGTGCTTGTATAAAACACTGTTTTCATTGTGTTTCATAATATTATAATGGTGCTCGTATATTCTTTTGCGGAGATTCCTCTCAGTTTTGCCCATGTAGAAGGCTGAGTACCCTGAGCATTTGGCAAGGTATACTTCAAATGTAGTTGAACAGTTCTCCTTCACAAACATCACTTTAGAGTGTGAATAGTTCTCCAGAATTAAGAAACTTCCCTCTAAAATGTAACAACATTGCATAAATTGCTCCACATTTAACCGTACCAGTTCCCTGGATAGTCTGCTGAAATTGATCAGAAGGACCCCACTCAAACCATTCCTTTAAATTCCTCCGTGTCTTGTATGTAAACATAGGTTCTGGCCCTAACAAATAGTAAATAACAGGGTTGGTCTTCAAAATATTTTCAATTTATTTTTATTATATCTTTGATTTCTTCCACCTGGGGGCTGTATTGTACTACTAGGGCCCTTTCATAGTTCTTTCCTTTAGCCAAGCAGTTAACTTGTTGCATCCTTGTTTCCAATAAGGGTTTATACTTTCTTCCCCATTGTGCCCAAACACAAGTTCTAATGTTGTTAACCAGGCACAGGGGGTATCCCCTGGCCAAAAACATATTACACTATCAAGTTCCCTAGGTAGGTCCTCCAAGTGGGATGTCACTCTATCAATGCAAATGCATTGCCCTTTAATTAAACTTTTCTTGTGATTAAGTGGATGGATAATGGTGAAATCTAAATAAGAGCTGCTAAATGTGCGCTTTCTGTAATTTATGGACTTAAAACCTTAGTTGGTATGTGAAATTAATGTATCTAAATAACTAAATTTGTTCAAATCATAACTATGAGTGAATTTTAAAAACCTTGAGGAATTATTGAGGTAGTTGAAAAATTCAGAACTGGATGACTCAGAACCCCTCGAAAGAATAAAAATGTCATCCTAAAACTTATGTTTGCTGAGTACTTGGAATCAAAGATTGAATTTGTCTCCCAATCTAATAAAACCAAGTTGGCATAACAGAGGGTACAAGAAGCCTCCATGGCAACTCCTTGTTTTTGTTTAAAATATTCACCTTCAAAAAGAAAAAGATAAAATTGTAGTGTAAAACTATAGACATGTTCCACCGTTAAATTTATTTTGTCATTAGAGAAGTTTGTTCACCATATCAAACTGTTATAAAAGTGGAATGCAGGTGAATAGGTCAACTATGTCTATGGTTAAGAAGATTAAATCTTTAGTCCATAAATCATTCCTTAATCTTCCTAAAAAATCCCAGGCGCTCTTTATCAAATGAGGCACTCTCTGATAAACTGATTTCAACCACTGATCGATGCAAACTCCTAAGGGATGAGATTTTGATCACCTGGCTGCTACTATTAGTCTAAAAGGAGGTTTTAAAATATTCTTATGGATTTTGGGGATGCTAAAAATAGTGGACACAATAGGTTTCTCTACTTTTAACATATTGTAAATTTCCATGGTTATTCTCTAATCTAAGAGGAATTCTTCCAAGTAGGAATCAGTTCTTTGATAACCTACAGATCCCTCATTTAAGGAATCAGGAGAATAAGTGTTAGTATCATTTAATAAATTGAACATAACATTAGAGTATTCAAATGAATCAAAAAGCACTATGCCCCCTCCCTTGTCTTGTTTCATAATGCGAACAGTCCTGTCTTTCTTGGAATTAACACTTAATTTGTAAATGTTATCCGTAATAGCCTTATCAAAAACATTTAAAGTCGGGTGAAGCTGAGGACTGAAAGTACTTCTCTTTCTTACTACCTCCTCAGTGTTGACTATGTTGGTCTGTCTGCCCTGTTATTCCTCAAAGAATACTGCTAGGTTTAGTTTTATGGTAAAACATTTTACTTCAGCTCAATTAATGCTTTTCATTTCTAAGCCTCAAATGGTGAAAATGTACACACCAAAGTCAGAAACAAAAGCTGGTATATAAAATATTGCTTTCAAATTCTGACAGTTATACAGTCTGAATGAATACATAGAATGTTATTTCTCTATAACTCTGCAAGAAGCCCCCTCCCCTGGCATCTTGCATCTGACAAGGAGATTTTTCCTTTTTGTTTCCACTTCTAAGCAAGCACAATCACAGAGAAAAAGAAATATTAAATTCTACTTAATAGACTCACATTTATTTCCTCTACCAATGTGCAACACCTGTGTTGGAATATTTGATTAACAGAATTATGATTTTGCTGGGGTGTAGGGATGATGTGCCTCTCAGAAACAGTTATATAGTGACTTTACTTACTTGTTGTGCTGCTAATATTGTAGTCAGCCTCCAAACCAGTATTGCACTTGAATAAACCTCCCTTACTACAAATTGTCTCCTGCTCATTTTCCCAGAGCTCCCATCTGCTTGGCACCTTTTAAACACTCTGAGGGGGTCCAGAGTTAATCCTGCTCCATCCTTGACATATAAGAGTTTTATTTTATTGTTTTGCACTTCAGGTTAACTGTTTATAGTGCTAGTGTTTTATTTTTGCTTTATTTGTTGCTTTTGCCTTTAAATCATTCTAAAGATCTCTGATACTTGAAAATGCCTTGTCAAGGTAGTTTTTTAAAGTTGTTTTGTTATAACATTACAATCACAAGCAATCTTTCTTGATGTTATTACACCAAGAGGTCTGTAGTGCCCTATACAGACACAAATGCACAGAAAGTAAATTTCATCTATAAAACTTTCCTTAGAACTGAAACCTGTAATTTAGTATGGCTAAAACAAAGCCATTGCATGAAAAATAGATTAGATCAGCTAGCTTGTACATTAAACAGCACTACTATCAAATCTTAGCACAATCATAGTCTAGTACCAAACCCCAAAGGCCACCAAAGGAAACCTTTTTATAACCCAACCCATGACCTACATTAGCCCACCAAATACAGGTCCAGACAACATGGGCGTACAATTTCCATATGTCTCCATAGCCAGCTAGGCAGATATGGACATCTTGAGACAATGTAACAATTGCCTGATGTTCACAGACGACCATTTAATCCATAAAGAAACAAATCCTGTAATGCATGTACACAATTTCAATGGAGGCAAAAATCTTGCATACAAATAAAGTTGTCAAGAACACATACACACACACACACACACACACACACACACACACACACACACACACACACACACACACACACACACACATACATACCACACAGTGTCCAGATATAGACTAACTTATGCTGAAGCACTAAAAAGCAACCTTCCCGCACCTCACAGAACTCCTAAGCCTATAAACAGCAATGCCTATCCTCAGCAATCTCCAAAGCACTCACTAAAAGCAACACCAAATACCAGGCATACAGCTACACCTAGTGGAGCTCCAAGAGCAAAGCCCATAAGGCAAGCAAATGCATTACCTAGGACTCTAGTCATAGGAGATTCCATACAACACACAGACACCCCACTCACCAGACTGAACCAAGAGAAGATAACAGTTAGTTGCTTATCTGGAACCAGAATCTGCCAAGTTATGCATGCACTCACCACAGCACAGGTAGTAGTATGATTATATCATAGACTATGAGGATGTTAATGACCTGAGACATATTTCCCTGGAGTCTATGAAGAGAAACATTGCTGATCGCAATAAATATGTGTCTCATACAGGTACATGCCTTGCATTGAGCAGTATTCTGACTTCACCAAAGATGATGCCACATTATGAACAAAAGATGATAGGCTTCAATAATTGTCTTAATTTCTGGTGTTTTTCTAGGTGGATTCAATATTTGTCAGCAGAGGGCGACATGGTTAACAAACCACATTGGTTTGCTAAGGATAGTCTGCACCAGTCTCTCCTAGGCTTCTGAATATTGACTAAAACGTTATCCACCCCTTTAGAGCCTTTTTAGGCAATGCTAAATTGACAAACCCACTGATGTAGCAAAGAAACCTACAGTTGTTATTGCTCAATGATTGAAGCTTAAATGAGAAACTGCACACCCAACCAGCTCTTCTCATTCTGGAGAATATAGATGTCTGTGCCATTACTGAGCCGTGGTTTAAATCCACAGAAAGTAATCTGGCAGTGAAAAGCTTTAGTGCCTTCCATACATTTAGACCATCAGCTGCACAAACAGGAACAAAAGGTGGAGGTATCTTAATCTATATTAGCAACAAGCATAGCTTTACGTTGGTTAAACACGATGATACTTGGGTTTATCCACATGCAAATCACCATAGCCAAAGTCCTATACCATATTGTAGCAAGCTCACCTTTAAAAATAAATACCTTATTCATGGGAGACTTTAAATATCCTTATAGACTGGGAAAGATACACTGCTTCATAGTCACAAACACAGTGATTACTGGATTAGATAGTGCACACCCAACAAAGGTTCAAACATACTGAACCTGGTACTCACCGGTAAGGGAGAGTGCTGTACCCAGCTTCCCCTGCCCCCCAGTATCATAACCACTGTGGTGAGGTCGGACCACAAAACTCTCTTCTTCAAAATTAAAATCAACTGAGTAACCCTAGCAAGCCTTGTGATATTTAAGAACTATTCCAAAGCGAACTACCTATTAAGCGATAATTTGCCAAAATTCAATGCCCTTCCCAAGCCAGAGTTCACAGCAGCCTATACAGAATTGTTCACAGAGACCCTGTACAACCATGCAATTGTTATATAGAAGTTGATGTACCTCCTAGAAGTAAGCCCAAAACAAACCTTGAAAAATAAACATCGATGGAATCCTAACCTTAATAGGGTATATAACAAAAGGGAAAAAAGTAACGGATAAAATCAGGAAGAGCAACTCTGATAATGATAGGCACTCTCTAAGTAAACAAAATAGGAAACTAATAGGACTAATTAAGTCCAACAAGTCCAATTATGAGGTTAAGATAGCTTCACAGGTTAAAGACAAACACACAGCCTTCTACAGCTATATCTGAAACCTCAAAAGCAGCACATATTAGTGTGCTGAACTGGTGGCCACTGGTGCCACCTTCACTAAGCATAGCAACATAGCAAATTTGCTTGATGACAATTTCAGCTCAAACCTATACCTCCCCACTCCCCCCACCTACCCCATAAAATATGTACTAGCATAACCCCCCCCAACTATTAACAGGTAGCTGTCCTGGTGGTGCTCACTAAGGCCAAAAAACAGCCTCAGTGAGCCTCGACAGTATCCCCGAATGCCGCCTAATTAGCATGAAACATGACCTATCAGGTCCACTTGAGTCACTTTTCAAATATAGCCACAAACAGACTTTGTGCTATGAAAATGGAGAACTGCAATAGTTATTCCACTTAACAAGGGTGGACCATTGACTGACTGCAAAAATTACAGTCCTATTAATCTGACTTATCCAATATGCTAAACCAAATTATTATGGAAATGATCAACAGTGACAACAGACAACCTTCAGACACTGGACCCAACCCAGTTTGGCTTTGCTAAGGGGAGGTGATATCTACTAAACCTGGTGGGCTTCTTTGAGAAGGTCACCAAGGCAAAGGATGAGTGGAAAACTGTGCATACAACCTACCTGGACCTGGCTAATGTGTTCGATGCAATAACCCACTCAGGTATAGTTGACAGACGCACTGAACTGAGCTTAAACTCCTACATAAGTCACTGGATTGCCAGCTGGCTCACAGACAGGACCCAAAAAGTCAGGATTGGTGAATGCATCATCACTAAGAGACTGCTCACCAGCTGGATATTCTCAGGACTCCATGCTGAGACTTTTCCTATTTGACATCTACTCTATATGAATCACCATAAATTCCTCTCTCTATTCTCTGCCTCCTACAGTTTATTGATAGGTGATCTATGTCTGGCATAAAAGGCATCCTTGGATCCAGCTCTGATGGATATTTTGCACATCCATAAAATGAGCAGCATCAGAACCACTAGCTTCAAGGATTTAAATTTTGCTTGTGACATAAATAAGGCACATTGGCAAGATAGATATGTGTCTCAGAGAATCAATATGCTCTGGAACAGGCTCCCCACCATGTGAAGCAGAGTCCATCCCTAACCCTGTTTAAGTGTAACCTTGACCAATGGATGAGAAATCAGAAATTCACCTGAGTCTGGCCTCCAAGAATATGACAGACAAAGGCAGACAGTAATGCCCAACCTATTGTACCCTCCCACATTTCCTCTAGAAACTTCCTAACATATCTCCTCCTAAGAAGCACCCATGATACATTGGGACACAACTGAGTTAGATTGCACGGCTAGGCTTATAAAGGCCTTGGCGGTCATTAGCCTAGTATATACCTATGAACCTATGAGCACACACACACACACACACACACACACACACACACACACACACACACACACACACACAAAATTTGTGAGAGGCTAGGATGTGTGTACATAAAACATGGCATACAGATTTCAAGAAAAAAAAAACATACAGAACTTGTGCCTTATGGAGATGACAGAGCTTCTTATTTCAGGCAAATAATGTTTGAATCAATACCTGCCAGTACTCAATAGTGAATATTTAGTAGTGTGAGAAAAAGAACAATGCTACATCACTATGGTATGGTGAATCTTTGTCTTTTTGAGGATCTTTTATTTGAGATATTAGGTATTGCTAAAGTCAATGATCATTACAGTCCATAAATGAAGTGTTCGAAACTTAAAAATTCGGCTTCCTGGTATCATTATTTCTGGTCGCACAGAAAGTAGACACTGTGGACGTTTAAGCTTATTATAGCTTTTCATTGCTATTGTTTAAAGTACACTATGGTTTTCTTTATTACAGTGACAATCACATAGTCTTACTGGTGATGTATTTGGGAGAAGAGTATGAAGATCATTATGAATGATTTTCTTAAACTGTAGGGCAGTAGAAGCATTTGCGGTTATGCCGCTGGCCCTGAACAGATTGCAGCGATGCAGCATTTTCCTTCCCAGCATGTATGATTACTGTGACCCTTGCAACATTTTACAAGTGGCGCATGAGTATATCTCTGACAGCACTGGTGTTTCTTTTCACTACAGCCAACCTGAGATATTTGCTACTGCACTACAATTTACTTAGTGAAGGACATGTTCCTCTATGCAGTGCTAAGGAGCCACCTGTACCACTGTACTGCTTGCACGTGTGGAACACAATTTCATGGCTAATAATATGCAGGGCACCAGTATGTATTCAGCAAGACAGTGGAAAGTGTGCTCCAGAAGTTATATAAAGAAAAAAATAAAACTCTTCATACTTTTGAAGTGACATTAGAGACACACATAAACATTTTTAGCAATTTGGCCCAGTAATACATAATTTTTCTTAAAAACATTACACTAGAAATGGTGGTGCAGCAGTAGAAGGTATGATGTAACACAAGGAAACATTTGGCACAGACAGACAGGAAGCTGTAGAATTATAACAATGTAGGGATATGCATATGCATGGAACAGAGGAAAGGCCATCATCTTAGGTTAGAATTATGTAACCCTGGCTCCCTAGGATCTGAACTTTATCTAGTGGATATAGAAAGAAGGAGACTAGGGGAAGCAGAACGTCTTTTGCTGCTCTTGAAATGTATATTTCTCTGCAAGATGTATTAGACTGTGCAGTCTATATCCATCTGCAAAACGTTGTGTGTATGTGGTGTGGAAGAGGAGGGGTCAGGTGTGTGTGTGTTTGTGTGTGTGTGTGTGTGTGTGTGTGTGTGTGTGTGTCTGCATGTGTGTGTGTGTGTGTGTGTCTGCATGTGTGTGTGTGTGTGTGTGTGTGTGTGTGTGTCTGCATGTGTGTGTGTGTGTGTGTGTGTGTGTGTGTGTGTGTGTGTGTGTGTGTGTGTGTGTGTGTGTGTGCGTGTGTGTGTGTGTCTGTGTGTGTGCGTGCATGTCTACAGACATGCAATTAAAAGTATGGGGGTGGGGTTGGGGTTGAAACTTCCTAGTCTTTTCCTGCTCATCTCACTCCTGGTTGTATCATAGAAAGAGGTATAGTATTTTTGAGTAGATAAGAACAAAAAAAAATGTATGAATGTTTGATTTAATGAAGAGAAGCACAAGAAATTCTGCTTCTAATGTTAGTACTGCATACTTCACACTTAAGTTGCCTCATACAGGATAATGTGCTTTTTGGGCCTCTGACATAATAGCTTTTTTACGTTTAAAATCCATAGTCTTTAACAGGTGCATGATGCTCTGAACAACTGGCTGAACGGTGATTAATCACAGTTCATTTGGTGTGAAGATGCTTTTATTGTAAAATCATGTTTCTGTATTCAAGGTTAAGGCACGACAACTGGTCGGAAAGTATATTCTTGCAAAGAACTGGATGTTTAAATGGGGTCCCATTCAGTTTTTATATGGGTGAAATTAAAATTTCTACAGACATGCAATTAAAACTGAAATTCAAGTGAATTTGCTTTTCTGTCTCCAAAGGTCAAAAAGTATTTGCCAATGTTTTGCTTATTCAAAATATAATCAGAGCAGAGACCTAAGTGTACCCTTGTTAAAATAAGCCATTTATAGGATTCCCTAGATTAGGGTCATTGCAGAACTCCGTTTATTTATTTTATTTATTTTACATTTGCTAATCGGGATGATCCAACTGGACCAGGTCCATTTTCAGTGTAGGCCCGGGGAGAAAAGCTCCACAATTAGATAAAGTAACAGAAATAGACAGACAATAATCGCACAGAGACATGCATAGTAACAATAGTGAGCTTAAACTGTCCCAATAAACTATGAAATAATTACAAGTCTACAAGTCTAGACCTTATAATCTTGTGTTATTTCAGCAGTAGGAGGATTAGGAAGGAGGCAAAGCAGAATAAGAAATACAGTCAACGTTATGTTATTATCACATGGGCAAATCCATGTTTTCCTGAGGTGTGATTTTAGTGATTTTTTGAATTGTGTGATAGTAGAGGAAGACGTTATAGAAGAGGGGAGGTTATTCCAGTTTTTAGCTATGGTATGAGAGTATAGAGCTTTCCCTGCAGTATTATTGGCACTAGTAAATACTTTTTTGTTGCTCAAATTACATACTTGCAAGCTTCAGGCAAACCATTGAAATGAGCTTTGTAAAAGCAGTAATACATAGGCCACCTGGTACCATTTTAAGCTTGTGCTGTTAAGTCTGTATCATATTATTTCCACTTAAACTCTACATTTTGCCATTGCTTTCTATATCAACATGCCAGTAAGGAACCTGTTTATTTTAGACTGTATACTTCCTTGCTGAACAGGAGTACACACAAATGAAACAGCCGTACACATCCTTTTTTAGATCCTGTTTTCTTTGCATATTATATGAGAACTGGTTCCAGTAAAAACAAAAGAAAAGATTAGATCTCCCAGTGAATCTATAGTTTCTTCCTACTTCATAAGAAATGACATATGTTGATGTGATGGTCATAGATACAGGAAGGATGCTAAGAACGAATTAAGGAATTACATTAAACATATCTGAGTGGCAATACTAGCATAATAATCAATTATTTGCTATTAAAAACAGAAAATGAAAAAGAAATAAAATGACAGTCCTAGATGCAAAGCCAGTTTCAATACATTGTGAAAAATATGCTACAAGATATTTAAACTCTAGGCACTCCTAGTCCTAAACAGGTTGAAACTTTTTTTTATTCTTTTTGCTCCATGACTCCCAACCATTAAGCTTCCCAGTCTCTGGAGGGACTGTTATCCAGGCAGCTATAGGGATTGATTGTGCCCTTGCCAACATCCAGACAATGCAGGTATTTTCTTTTGAAATTAACTGTACAAAAAGTCTCTTTCACCACTTGTGCAGGATTTGAGGTATAGACTGTGCTTATATTAAAGTTTTAGTCAGTGCTTTAAATCTTCCAAGAAGATATCTTACTTTCTACAAAGTGTTCCTTAAAATATTTATGTAATGCTAGTTTTATTCTCTGTGAACAACTGACAAGGAGCCTGTCAACAGGATGCTAACAAGATCTTTACTGACCTAAGTAAGGCCTTTATCTCTTTAATCAGTTGTTCATTAGGAAACAAAAGTAGTTTCTGCCTGATATGGACAAATATCATCTGATTAGCTGAAGAAAACTAAATTGCAGCACTGAATATTCGTACCACACATGTCCATCAAACAATCTTTCAGATTTAGGATGGATATCTCAGTACTACATATTATATCATAACACATTGAGTTCCTTTTCCTCCAGGACATAATCAGAACACACTTCTGAATGTACTAATATACATATAAAATGTGCCCCCTCTCCTCTGTAAAGCATATTTTAAATATTTTAATAAAAAAAATAATAGAAGGGGTAAGGAGTAATTTCAAGATAAAAAAAGGAAACGAAAAGTGTCTGTTTAAACTGCTTTTGCCAGGCTGAGTCTCAGAGAAGCATACACACACACACACACACACACACACACACACACACACACACACACACGCATGCACGCACGCATGCACGCACACACACACACACACACACACACACACACACACACACACACACACACACACACACACACACACACACACACACACACGCACGCACACACACGCATGCACACACACACACATTTGTTTAATGTAGCAACATTTTATACCTTCCAGCTCATAAGCTCTGTGATGCAGAAGGATAAATCCCTGACTGTAATGCAAATGACCTGGAGGTGACTAGTAGCCTAACAGCTGGAGACACTGCTGAGACGAAAGGAGAAAAGTGACTACTTGCCTCTCTTAGGGGGGAAGGTGAAGGTGTGTATATGTGGGGCACACTTTCCAATTTCAAGTCCCCAGTAGAGACTGGAAACTACATAGAAGTACAAACATGAATAAGGGCAATGTGTTCTGAGGGGTTTTGTCACTTACAAGAACAAATAAGGTGCCATTGCATACCAAGCCTTGAGTGTGCTATTGGGCATATGCAGTGTAACCCAGCTAGAATTTAAAGAAAAAGCCTTGACACTCTAGGTAAAATGAGGCTCCCACTCTTATTGCTTACCCTTGAGAGAAATGAGTAGACTACAGGGATTTATTCTCCAAAAGGAACAAAATAGTCCATTTGGAGGACAGAGAACAGAGGAGGTTTAGTAGTCACTGATTGCTGGATTAAAAAAAATACAACTGCAATACAGCACAAAATACTTATATACATGTCTATTTTTTATTTCTATATTAGTGACTGTTTACACACACACACATATATATCCCATTCACATTGCCGAAAGTACAGTTGTCCGAAACTGACTTTGCCGAGACCATATCTCTGAAACGACACTTGTCCGAAACAGCACTTTGCGATCGCACTACAGTATGTATGAACAAATATACCCTTGTTGTCACTGTAGTGCGATCTCAGAGTTAGTATATATATATATATATATATATATATATATATATATATATATATATATATATATATATATATATATATATATATATATATATATATATATATATATATAATTAGCAGAGGGTAGAGCAGGAGTGCTTGCCCCCCTGCAAAAATTAGAGAAAAATTAGTGAATGTGTTTAAATGTTTTCTGTTACGGCACAGTGCCATTTCGGACAAGTGTAATTTTGGAGATATGGTCTCAGCAAAGTCAGTTTCGGACAACTGTACATTCGGCAATGTGAATGGGATCCATATATGTAGATATATATTGTGCACACACATTCATCATCTTCATCATCAGCAGCAGCCCCCTCTTCCCATTTTTCTACATGGAGTTGGGGTATCGTGTTAAATGTCGCCAACTCTCTCGATTCCGTGCCACACTCCTGCCTTCTTCAACACTCATGACTGATTGTCACAGATCTTCTTTCACACAATCCATCCACATCTTTGCTGGACGTCCTCACTTCCTCTTACCTTCTTCCTGTCTGTCCCAAATCTTCCTCACCAGATTGTCTTCTGCTTTTCTCTACATGTGCCCAAACCACTGTAATCTGTTCTCTTTGATCATTTCTGTAATTGGAGCTACTTTGGCTTCTGCTCTTATGTCCTCATTTCTTCATCTGTTAAAACAGTGTGTATCCTATCACATTTCTCAGGCACTTAATTTCCATCACCTCTAACTTCTTCAACTATTCTGCCTTTACTGCCCAGGTTTCTGTACCATACAGTAGTACTGGTTGAACCACTGTCTTATACACCTTACTTTTCAGCTTCTTTGGCATTCTTTTGTCATAGACTACCCCTGATAATCTATGCCAGTTGGCTGCAGACCCTCTGATTCTAGCTTTGACCTCTTCATTCAGACTACCCTTCTCCTCAACTACTACTCCTCCCAGATACTTGAAGCTGTTTACCTGTTCCATTATCTTCCCTTCTATCTCTATTCTCAGCTTCTTCTGATTTCCCCAATTTGCTGCCAGTTCTCCAGTTTGCACGCGTGCAGATATGCACACACACACACACACACACACACACACACACACACACACACACACATATATATATATATATATATATATATATATAGGTTTCATCTATATCTTTATCTGTATCTATCTATAGCTATATCTATTTATCTATGTATAGTTCCACTGCATTTTGTCAAGTGTACGTTTTGTCAAGAAGTGCAGGGAGTGTTGTGTAATGCTGAAAGTACGGATAGCTGAGGGGTGCAAATGTCAATGGCATGTTTTACCAAGACAGGTGAGTGGGGTTGGAGAGGGTAAGAGTGTTTGAGTGTGTGTTTGTGTGTTATGGTTACGGTCCAGGATAGGTGAAGGATAGTTGCATGTTTGTGTGTGAGTGTGTGGATTGTAGAGTTAGGGTCAGGATTAGATAATAGGATATATGTAGTATTTTAAGTGTGTATGTGTATATGTGCGTATTTGTGTGTATGAGAATATCTTGTGTAGTGGCAGAGTTACGGGATGGCTTTTATTAAGGTAAGGTGTAAGTTTAGGGTTGGAGCGGGGCAACTTTAAGGTTAGCGTTAGCACCCACTACCAATAATAAAAACCTTCTCATAACACTGTCAGCATTCAGATGAATTTAAAGATAGTGTTATAGGGGTACTTTAGTGCTAATATGGGGAGAGGAAGCAGTATTCCTTTCCTCAATATTTTGTAGTTTGCTACTTATTGTGTTTGATATTCTATATGCTTGAACATATTTTATCAATGTTTTCACTTTGATATTAAGTATGATTGATCATGCAGAATACAGCCATGTGTGTGTGTGTGTGTGTGTGTGTGTGTGTGTGTATGTGTGTGTGTGTGTGTGTGTGTGTGTGTGTGTGTGTGTGTGTGTATGTGTGTAGAATTCCTACCTGAGAAATATGTTCTACTTATACTGTAAAAGTGCTAAAGGGAAATACCTGTCAACCTTGAAAATTCTGGGGCTGAGGAGTTGGTGCCAATTTTTAAACACACTTTTACATGCAAATTAGGTGGATGTTTCAACCAACCACACACTAACGCCTAGACACATTCGCTTGCTATGAGCTCAATCAAGCCAACTGTCTACCCCATGCCCCCCTCTACAGCTTTATCTGAAGAAGTCTTGTAATTAATGAAAGTGCTCACCATGTTTACTTTCATTAAAGATCTGAAAAAAGAAACTTCCTTACTGCAGATTTTTCTTTCAACTTTGAGTTTAGGAATCTTGCACTTTTCATTCAGAATTGAATATCAGGTCATTGTCTTTCATCCCAACTGCTACTGTTTGTAATATCCTGCTTCCACTTTTAAATTTGTGCTGGAGTACTACCACAGTATCCCACCAGGTTTGCATTGCCAAGCCCAGGGTTTCCATATTGTAGCAGACTATTTGATGTCTAATAACAATTTCCAATTGTTATACAACCTGTGTCTGAAGTAATGCACATACATGGAGACAACTAAGTGCATCCTATAACAACCCAAGCAGAAATACAAACTATTCAAGCCAAAGCAGTATCCCCACCAGCTTTAGTGACTAATCTAACACATGATGCAATACTTGGGCAGAAATTCATTTTTAAAAGTTGAAAAAAGTGATTGGAAGAACAAATCCAGGTGAATTGACAGAGATACACAGCCTTAATAAAGACAGATCTGCAAAAGTAGACACTTCAAAAGGTAGTAAGTCCAGATGAGGGTGGGAGATAAATCTGAAAGCAAGACCAGAAAAAACACTCCAGTGGGAAAAGCTATCAAAGGAGTCAGTACTGAGTCACACAACAAAGGACTCACAAATTAAGTTAATCCAGCATAAAAGACCAGTGGTCAAAGTATGAGAGCGAGATTAGTGCACAGATTTATAAAGAGGGGTTTGTAGTTATGTGAATGGAAACAAATGTGTAAATGCAGAAGGAGGCAGGTGAGTCTTATAAAGAGCAAACAAAAATGAAGATAACCAGTGGCAGCCTTAAACAGAACACCAGAAAAGTGTGCAAGCAGTACTGTAGTGCTAGAAGAAGTACAAATAAACTGGAAGCAAAAACCTGTCATCAGTCCAGATTGAAGATAATTACTTTCAATAGTTGTCATTTCTACAGGATGAGCTAGGTGAGGAAGTGGAAGCTGTATCTGTCTTTACTAATGAAGCTACACCTGACTGATTGCCATATAAGCCATGCTGATTGCAAAAGACGTCAAAAGAGAAGATAACATTCTGTGTTGTTGTTGTTTTTCTTTCAGCTTTCCCTGGTTAGGGGTCACCACAGCGGAACTCCAGTCCGCTAATGATCGGCAGTTGATTTTTATGGTGCCAAGGTGCCAGCTCGATGCCCAGCCTTCAACGAAGGCACGCCCATTCATGCATGTCTTTCGAATGCCACTCGACCGCGGGGAGGACATGCAGACTCTACACAGAAGGCGCTCCAGCCGAGAATAACATTCTGTGTAAGGATACAAAAACAAATGAGATACAAGGGATACTGATCAGAATTATTCTACTTTATACCCATATTTTGGACTTGAAAATAAATCACTTTATAGAGTAGTTAATGATGGAGAACAGATGACAAGCTAGTTACTAGTTTCAAAGGTAGCCCATAGCCTTTAGGATGGACATGTATGTTTGTATAAAACAAAAAGTAAAATTTTACCTAGGTTTTGCTGGCCAGATTTTATGAAAGAATTAGAATTTGTGCAGCCTGCTGAGAATGCCAGAAGGCAGCACATATCCCATGATATAGTAGCCCTTTGATCTACTTACCTATAAAAGAAGTCCCATTTGATCAATCATCTATGTACTTTGTTGGTCCCTCGTGAAGTCACATAAAGGTTGACAGTACATATTGGTAATCACTGATTATACCACGGAGTTCTAAGAAATAGTTCCCTTAAAATGAGAAATCATTTATGGACCAAAGTATGCCATATAGGCCCACTGTAATGCACGAAGCAGTGGAAAATGTCTGTTGTTCAATCGTCAAACAAATGGGCTAGTGGGTTTTCTGTAGCAAAATTTCGAAGTCTGTACTTTGTAAAGCTATTGATCAAGAGGGGACAACTATGACCAGCTGTTTCCTTATGTCCTCTTCACTGTAAGAGAAGTACTCAGGTCACAAAGGATTTTTTACTGCTTGAATTATTATATGTAAGGCTCCATAAGGTTTGCTAGACAGAACAAGAAAAACCTAGCAAGAAAAACTCATCTTTTTTACAAGAGTGTGATAAGATATTATATAGAACTGCAGTCTATATTAAGAGCTGTAATCTCTATGGCCTAAGAATACATGGGAAGGGCACAAGAAGCCCAGCAGAGAACGTAATAGAAATGTTCATGTTACAGATCTTCAGAGAAAGGATGAACTTCTTGTGTTAGTGCCCACTGCCAAAAATAAATGTCTTGCTATGAGGTAAGGCCCTTTTGAAGTGACAGAGAGAGAGAGAGAGAGAGTAAATAAGGTAAATCAGAAAATTAGGCAAACTAAAAAAAAGAAAAAAAACCCCAGAAAACTCCAACATCTATATCACATAAATGTACTGAAGCCCTGAAAAGAAAACTAGGTTTTTGCAATGAGTATGATTACTGATGAAGTTAAAAATTTAACAGCATACCAGAAAGTAAAAAATAAGAGAAACATTTTCAGGAATCCAGAGGCTGGAAGTTAAAAAACTGTCAGTCAGAAATAGGGGCATATTCTCTTAACTGCTTGGCAAAACTAATTTCATTCAACACAATATTGAGACTCTTCCTTGTGAAAAAGTATATTTAAGACCCAGTTGAATACCAGGATACTAACATGAAGTATTAAAGGAGGAAGTACATAATATGCTTAAGCTGGAGTCATAGAGGAATCACAGAGAGACAGGAGTAGCCCTATTATCTGGTTCCCAAAGCTAATAGGCTAAAATATTTGCAATGACTTTAGAAAAATGAATACTATATTCATATCTAATTCCCTTCTTATGCCCTGAGTGGACAAATTGATAGGAAAATTGAAGAAACAAGGCTTATTCCCCAACTGAACTTGACTGCAGGTTATTTGCAAATCCCATTAATTCCTACAACTGAGGAGAAAACTGCATTCTCCATACCTGATGGCCTTTTTCTTCAAAAGATAATGATGTTTGGTCTTCAAAGAGCAGCAGCAATATTTTAGAACTTACGGACAGGATCCGTAAAACCACTACTAGCTGTGCAACTGCTTACATTAACAATGTATTTTTTAATGAAGACTAAGAAAATCATCTTGCCAAGTTCTGATATGTTCTACATGCCTCAAAACATGCTGGTTTGACAGCTAGGCCAGACAAGTGTAAATTAGGCATGTGTGAAACATGATATTTGTGCCACATAATAGACAATGGAGGTAGTAAAGTCCCCCCAAAAAAATAGAAGCATAAATAATTGACCCATACCTTCCACACAAAGGCAAGTTAAGGCTTTTTTTGGGGGATAGCCAGTTACTACTGCAAATTTATAACAAACATCACCACTATAATATGTCTCATGAATGTCAAATGAGCTTAAGAAATGGATAGACAGGCACACAGGCTGTCAAGAAGATACAGAGTACGCTATGTTATGAACTCATCGTGTTAGCCTTGGATTTCTACAAGTGTTCACAGTATTCAAGGATGGCTCTGAAGTAGGCTTGGGGCAGTGCTGCACAAGTTGTTGAAGGGTAGAAACAACGTTCTACTTTAGCTGGAAGTTAAGTAATGTTGAGTGGAGGTATTCAGTGACTGAATGAGAGTGTATAGATAATAAATTGGTATTATATATCCTTAAGTATTTTCTCTTATATACAGAATTTTTTATTAGTTATGGACCATGCACCCCTTCATGGCTCTATATGTAGGCAGACAGTAATTCCCAGCTTGCCAGGTAGAATCTATAACTATAACCATTCCAGTTTAAATTGTGCTCTACCTAGGCTAGTGTTGTTTAAATGTGTATGGAATATCCCAGGCCTAAAACCCATCTGTGGGTACTAAACTTGATGGTCCTCAGAATCTATCACACAGAAGAACCACTAAGCAAACAATCTCTACAAATATACAAAAATACTTCTTTAATACATAAAATACAATGATGAAAAATTCAAAAGAAAAGAACTCAGAAATAAAATATAAAACATATGCATTATACAAAACTGTAAAAGAAATTAATAAATCAAAATAAGAACAAGCAGAAAAATACAAACTAAAGGAATGATAAAGAAACCTACAAAGGAAAAAACAGCACATCAAACTAAGTGTTTCTATTGAAATTCCAAGATCAACATACTAACACAAAGCACAGACTCATGTATACAAACTGCATCAATAACTGCAACATTTTATAGCATCCCCCAAATATCAGGGTATAGGAGTTTCCAAGTTAATAGGGGGAATTCAATGAAGCCTACAAAGAGTGATTCTCCATGTAGGCATAGTGGCACGGCCCAACATGGAACATGGCCACCAAGCGATGCAATAAACAGGGCGTGCACGAGCATGAGGACATGGAAGTGTCCATGGAATGCAAATCACCTCATAAGCTGGTGAAATCCATGCAAATGAGGTTGATTTGCAATCCAATAAGCAGAAAGTCACCTGTGTAGGTGCTGTGTTGGTGTTAGAAATGTACACAGACAGAAACAGTGTACTGGAATGCAAAATTTAAAGAGGGGCTGTAAAAGTCCAAATAAAAGGGTGAACATTGCACTGTAGGCATACAAATGACCAAAGCTATGGCCAGTGAGTCCAAAAAGCAATGCAAATGAATAAAAAATTATTTTTTTTAATAGATATATTACGTTTGTGTGGTGCGCAGTGACGCACAAACATGCTGTTATACAAAACAAAAAAATTAAAAGTGTAAAAAATGAAAATTAGACATTTTCAAAAATATTGCACTATAGTGCCCAGTATGCAGAATCTTACAATGGCAGGTTTGAGTGGCTGCTATAGAGGTAGGCCCTGGAGTAGTGAAGTATCCAGGGTATACTCAATTAGCTGTATGTAAATGAGCTGGGGTTAGTGAATAGCAAAAAGGGCCACTGTCTCCACAGATGCAACTTATGGTAGGGCTGGAACCATGTAAGTAGTAGTAGAACAGGCAACTGACATCAAAAGGGTGTGTGTCACGTTATATGTAAGTGGATTGGAGCTCAGAGGTGCCTGTTTGCTCTCAGCTAAGCACTGCTAAGCAGGGGGGTGTATCTGATGCTGCTGAGCTGTGTTTAGCTCTGTGGTGCATGTTTTAGCTGGTTTAAGAAAAGCTGAGCATGACAGTGCACTGGGGAGTGTCCAAACTGCTGAGCACTGTTTACACTAGAGTTGTGGATTTGCGCGCCAAGCCCCAGTGCTTAGCAGTTAAAGAATTAACAACAAAAAAAATAGCTAAGGGAAGCCAATCAAGTAGAAATGACTGATAAGCCCTGTTCAACAGACACTGGCCCATTCAAACCCCTAAGGATATACCACCTGTCAGGTGGAATGTATCACAGTGAGCCAATCACACAGGCTGCATCTGCAGCATGCCAGTATAAAGTATGCATACACCCTACAATCTGATTTTTCCCACATACCATGCACTATTGGAGTACACACTTGGAAATTTTAACTGACAAAATGATAGGGGCTGCTGCTGCTCTGCTACATATGTATGTGCTAGAGGCTGTGGTCAGCGATAATGCTGATGCTGAGAATAGGCCCAGACTGAGAAGGAGAAGAGTGTTCAGGCCCAGGGTAACCTTCCAGGGGCTACATGAGCTGGAGATTGTAGAGCACTACAGGGTGGACAGGGGCATACTACAAGAACTCACTGAGCTCTGCCGCCCTCAACTCAGACCCAGAGCCAACAGAGGAGAACCCATCCCTGTGGAAACAAAGGTATGTGTAGCCCTTAGAATATTAGCTACAGGTACTTTTCAAAGACCAACTGGGGACATAATGGGGGTCTCACAGGCATCTGCATCCAGGGTACTCCACCAGTTCCTGGATGCCATGCAAGCACATCCCAGTGAACACATTTATTTACTCTGCACCCCTGAGGAGAGGGCCAGAAATATGCATCTCTTCCACCATGTAGCACACTACCCTGAGGTTCTGGGTGCCATAGATTGCACTCATGTGCACATCAAAGCACCATCCGGTGAAGAGGGTAGAGTCCATGTCAACCTCAAGAGGTATCACTCCATCAACTCCCAGGTCATGTGCAATGCCCAAGGCATTATCCTGAATGTGTGTGCTGGCAGTCCTGGCAGTTATTGCGACTCCCACATCTGGCACGTATCACAGCTGTACCAGATGTTTTCCATGGGCAACATCCCATACAGCCATCTACTGGTGGATGCTGGCTATGCACTGGAACTGTGGATGATGGCACCCATCAGAAATGCACACATCAACCAAAGAATGCCATAATGAGGCACATGCACAAACTATGAACATCATAGAGACTGTGTTTGGGCTGCTCAAATCACAGTTCTGCTGCCTTGATATATCTGGTGGAGCCCTGCAATACTCTCCAGCCACATGCGCACACATGTTCACACTACAGTATGTGCCATGCTACACAATATGATCCTGCAGAAACAGCTGCGGCAGGAAAATTACAGGGAAGGAACACACAGCCCCCACCAGTGCCAAGGTCCCCACAGTCACAGGGGGACTTGGCAAAGGAACCCCCTGAGCCTATCCTTTTAGGCAGATGTAGGTGTGCCTTGTTTGCCCTGGCTTTGGCAAAGAGGCAACGCATAGCACAGGCACTGACAACCTGGGGACCTAGGAACTGGACTAACACCTCACTCTGACTCACATACATACTAAAAAGGATGTCAGCCACAACACACAACCTGTACCTTTGCATTGGTTGTGTACTGCATGCATCTGACAGAGTTAGCTCTGAAGCACCATTATATCCACTGCTGCAGGCACAATGTAAGTCACTCTTCGTTACAACAAATGTATCGGGTACTACACTATGGTAGCATAGGTATGGACCTGCTGCATGCATGCTAGGGAACAGAGTGGGCTACTGGGAAACCTGCAGACAACTGACAGCTATGTGGTCCAACAGGAACTCTCTGCCCAATAGTGGCTGCCCCATATTATGCAGTAGGCCCCAAGATTGCAAAACCCATTGCACTATGCGAGGGAATTACAAACAGTGGGGTTATAGGACAGATGCTTGACTGTCAATGCTAGAGTCACCTACCCCCAACACACCTATGTTTTCATACAACTGCAGTAAATTCTGTTTGCAAGGTAATAGCAGCAGGCTGCACAATCCCAGGGCTGTCCCAATCAACCTGGTAACATGTTCCATTTCCACTATTTGCAGGGGTCAATTTGCTATGTATGTCTGTGGTTGATAGTGTCAGACATTAAACTGCACTGTCTGGTGGCTGTTGTGGCTTAGTGGGCTATGTACATTACCATGGCTAATGGTGCTCATCGTTCGAGATTGGCTGCGCCTACTATTTTGCATTTGAGCTACACCTATGGTAGGAATTCTACAGACAGTCCATGTGACATTATTTGTTACTGCAGGAAAGCTAGACAAAGCCAGAGACAATGGAGGGACAGGGGGCTACAGATATGTACAGTACAGAGCTCTGAGTAACCTAGACAGTGGCTAGTAGAACAGCAGGTTGTAACACGTCAGAATAGCAGCAGGATGTCAAGGCTGTCACATAACTGTGTCAGTACTTACAAGTCAGTGGGCACCATCATACCCCTCAAATGTAAGAGTGTCATAGAATGTCCACATTTCTGCCTCATATAATATATGTTCTGTTTTTCATAACATTGCATTTTTCTGGTAAAATACTGGGGCGAATCAACAAAGGTTGACGTGAGAAAATAATGGCAGACAGTTGAGGTGCACACTTCACATCCACCAGAACATTTATGCGAATACAAAATCCAAATTCTACCAACTGTGTAAGTTTGTAAGAGCAATATAAAACAGTTGTCCCTATGTTTGTGCCTGTGTCTCACTTTTATACATGGCTTTGTCCAGATCTCTGGTTCCAAGAGGTTGCTAGGTATGGGCACCATGTAGCCTTAGAATAACAGTACAACACAAACTGTCTGAGGACCAGAGCAGACATATGGGGTGCAAGGCTGAACATCCTGCAAAACAGGCACAGTCAGAGGTGCGAAGTCTGTAACCCTTTGTGTCACAGCATACCTATAAATACATAGAGCAGCAACTGTGGAGAAAACCAGAAACTGGAACAGGGCAGGACAAAGGCCCACATATAAGGAAAAGGAGGAACTAATGGCCAGAAAAATGTAGAAAGTGCAGAATAGAAGTTTGTGCAGTAGCTTGGGTTCCAGGCAGTGTATGGAGTCAGTAACTCAAATGTCTGTCAGCGGTTTCTCACATCAGTCTACAATGATCTGCCACTGATGTACCAGGAAATCACATTGGCATGTAAAATGTACCAGACATATGATGCAAAACTGTGTTCAGTCTAATACACTCAGTACACACCCTAGATATGAGTCAGATATTACGGACAGCACACAGCCAGGAAATCCCTCAGGTATCATATCAGAGAGGTACTGGACTGTTTAATCAGGTGCAGCAGCCAACTGTCTGTAGCAAACAAACTCCCGGACTGGAGTACAGGTAGGTCTGACCTGGAGTCCCCTTGTAAGTACCGAAGTATAATATAAAGAAATATCCTAAGATATGACCGCAAAATTAAAAAGGGTGGAGGAGTAGCCGTTTTGTATAAATCTGAACTCCAAGTGTCACCCTTCATTTTGCCACTACCCTCAGATACCAATGCAGAAACCCTTACTGCCAAGCTAAAAATCAATAACTCCAAATCTATCTATCTAATTTGCACATATCTCCCTCCTGGAAATAACATTAGTACACTTGAAAACATACTTAGTCACCTATCTACCCACCTACCTCAGGAAACCATTGTATTAGGAGACTTTAATATAGACTGGAAAACCTGTAGTTCTCCCAATCCTACCAATCACATAAATCTACACAATTTCTCACAGATAATAACCACCCCTACTAGAATCCATAAGCCAAGCAACAAGGAAACCACCCTAGACTGGATTCTTCTCAACAGCCATCTTGATACTTATAAACCAGGAACCCTTCCCGATGATATCAGTGACCATATGCTAACCTATATCATTAAACAAAAAATTCATAGCCCTAACACTAATAATTTTAAATCCTCCCGCTCCAAAAAATTCTTTAATCCAGACAGTTTCCAAAATGAACTAAAAGCATGTGACTGGTCACCTATGTCTCATCTTCAACTTGATGAAGCAGTGACCTTCTTTAATACTAGATTCCTTCAAATCCTAGATTACCATGCACCCATTCGATCATCCCGAATAAGAACCAAAATTGCCCCCTGGCTTACAAAACATACTAGGCAAAAGATCCTCCTCAGAAATAAGATTTGGGCCAAATGGAGAGCCTCCAAAAGTCCATCTGATCACCTTTACTTTAAACAATTAAGAAATGCTACCAAGAAAGACATTCTCAGAGACAAAAAAGATTACTACCTTAACCATCAACAAACCCACCAACTAAAGCCACAAAAATTCTGGACAGGCATTAACAAACTTCTTAAACCAGGCCACTCTAAATCTCCTATCCCTTCGGGATTTAACCCTAGTAACTCTAACCTGATACCTGATGCCTTTAATAACTATTTTACAGAAGCCATTCTAACCCTAGCTAATACTTTACCACCCATCACCACTACACCATTACATTCCAATAATACTGTAACTCCAACCTTTCATATTCAACCTGTACCCACATCCCTCATTTGCAACCTCCTTCAAAAACTTAAACCATGCTCCCCTTCTGCTGACTGTCTTCCAGCAGAATTCCTGAAAATTGCAGCTAAAGAAATCGCCTATCCCATCTCCATCCTTATAAACAGAACATTTTAGAAAGCAAAATCCCTTCCATATGGAAAGTATCTCACATCATCCCTCTACACAAAGGTGGATCATCTACCGAGCTCTCCAACTTTCGGCCTATCGCCTTACTCTCTCCAATAGCTAAAATAATGGAAAAGTGCATACATAAACAACTACTTGCCCACCTTCTCCATAACAGTTTACTTGCAGACTGCCAACATGGTTTTAGACCATTTCATAGCACAACAACTGCCCTGCTATCATTTTCTGACTCCATAAACAAAAATTGTAATAATAATACTTTCTCCTCTGCACTGTTTGTTGACCTCTCAAAAGCCTTCGATATGGTGAACCATAACTTGCTTATTGACATACTAAAAGCCCAATCACTCGATACACAAGCACTACATTGGTTTAAATCCTACCTTGAAAACAGACAACAAGCAGTACTTTGGGACAATACTCTTTCTTCTTCCCTCCCTGTGAACATTGGAGTACCACAAGGCTCTATATTAGGACCCCTTCTCTTTTCATTGTTTATTAATGATCTGCATACCATAATTCCTCAAGCCACCTGCATACAATATGCAGATGACTCGACTTTAATTTGTTCAGCCAAGTCCATAACCTCTCTCCAGTCCCTCACTCAAACAGTATTTAACAGTGTTGAAAATTGGTTTATGCAACACTGTCTCCTTTTAAACCCCCAAAAAAAACAAAATTACTGCTCTTTGCTCCTACTCATAGGTCACCTCATCCACACTTCACAGTCACCTCTAGCAATGGAACTAACATATCCCCTGACACTACAACCCGTCTACTGGGAGTAACAATTGATAACAACCTTAGCTATGATGACCATATTAATGCTACTATAAAGTCTGTCAACAAAAAACTAGGCACCCTTTACAGAATCAAAGCCTTCCTTACCCCTTCAGCCAGAATCACTATTGCCCAGACTCACCTAATCTCTACCCTTTTCTATGCTTCTGCAATATATACCAACCTATCTAGAAACAACCTCACCAAACTTTCTACTAGTTACAATAGCATAACCAGATTTGCCACTGGCACTCCTTTCAGAACTTACCACTGTCACAACCTCAAACAACTGGGATGGTTAGAACTGCAGAACCTACTACTTTGTCAACAACTTGTTATCACCCAAAAGATCCTTTATCACCCTAATAATACCCCAATCCTTACTAAGCTGATTACCCCCTACAAAAATCTTGCAACTCTATGCTCAGCTAGCAAAATTCTAGTCTCCACTATTAAATCTAAAAACAAACCTGGGGACTCACTTTTCGCCAACACAGTAGGAAAAAGCTGCAACCAGCTTCCTAGTGAACTTTCATCTCTTGCTTCCTCTCATCTCTTTAAAAAGCATCTTAAAGAATATCTTAAAGCTCACTGGCTTTGTCCCTGCTCTAACCCAGACTGATATATCCTGACTGTTGTCTCCTTCCCCTTTTTGCTCTCCTTACACTTCTATACTCCACTGTTCTATGTCACATACCTGTAAAAAATTTTTTTTTTACAATTCAATATTGTCTTTGCTTTTTTGATTGCTCTCTCTCAAATTTTTGCTCACATTATTTGATCTGCGTGTTAACCTACTAAGTACTCTAAATAACTTATATCAACCTCAATGTAACAATGTCCTGTAATTTGTTTTGACTATTATTATATATTGTAATCTTTGTCACTACTAATGTTTGGAGCTTTTCTTCCCGGGCCTCTACTGAAAATGGACATATATCCAGTTAGACTAGCCCGGTCAACAAATGTAAAATAAATAAATAAATAAGTCACACTGGGCATGCTCCTACACTTAGCTAATTTCACCATGTCTGAAGGCACATCTGACTATAGAACTGAGATGTCCAGATATCTCTGTGCATACAAACAGCTATGTATACATAACTATCTCTACCTATCCCCACCAGACATGATTGCCCTTATCTATCAGTATGTGGCACATATAAGATATATATGGATCTGTAGAGTTTTATATAGAAACACACACAGACACACACACACACACACACACACACACACACACACACACACACACACACACACACACACACACACATATATATATATATATATATATATATATATATATATATATAGGTAACATATATATATATCATGTATAGAGAGACAGAGAGGGGGGAGAGACAGAGAGAGACAGAGAGAGAGAGAGAGAGACGCACACACACACACACACACACACACACACACACACACACACACACACATGCACACAGAAAGGAATATATAGTGATATATTGCTACGGCCACTTATACACCAAGTGTAACCAGTTGCACATGCAATTAGTACGGTGAGCTGTAGTGTGTATTAGTAGGTGGGTAGGGGTTCTAATCACACATCAACCACCTTGTGTGTGTGTGTGTTTGTGTCTGTGTAGATATTCCACATACAGCAGTATGCACATGCCCAAAAGGCCTATGTCTGTGCAACGGTCACTCATTTTATGGTCCTGTGACCAGTGTCCTCCACAACAGTGGTCTCCCTGTCAACAGCTGCTTATGTCATCCACCCCAACAGCAGTGGCAGACACTCTCCAAATGCATAAGCTCTGTGGTGGATGCGATAACTGCACTACAGTATATACAACTAGAGAGGTACTGTGTCTAATCCTAGCAAAGGCAACTCAGTGAGTGTGTGTGTGTGTAAGCATATCGCCTTGCAGCAAGGTGTATGTCTTACATATGTGTGTGCAATACCAATACATTTTAAGACCTATGCTTACCTGTTATACCCCCTGTGGCTTACTTCATAGGGCCCGCTGATGTCATCCACCTTAGAAGCACAGTTAGAAATTCTCCAGATGCGTAAGCTCTGTGGCACATGTGATAAGTATCTAGTACTATAGTGTATACAACCAGATAGGTAGGGGTTCATAGGTTCATAGGTTCATAGGTTCATACTAGGCTATCTGCCCGAGGGCATTTATAAGCCTAGCCCATTGTTTTGTGGCTTACGCCACCCCTTTAGTATGGGGAACTATACCCATTATTTTGCTGTGCCTCTGTCGAGCAGTGACACTGAGGTAATTCCTGGGGTATATCTGCGATCTCCCATCCATTGGTCAAGATTTCTCTTGAACAAGGCCAGCGAGGTGCTCTGCCTCACATGTACCGGGATTTTGTTCCACAGCATAGGGAGTCTTTGGGTGATGAATCTATCCCTCCAGCACGTCCTATTAATAGCCGTGTTGAGGTTTAAGTCTCCGCCCTTGTGGCTCTGATGGATCTAGATTTTTGAGGTGAAGCATATTCATCAAATCTGGGTTTGACATGGCCTTGTATGTTAGGCAAAGGTCACCTCTGAGCGCGACTGAATAGAGCTGGAGTTCTTTCAGTCGGGCAGCATAGGACAGATTTTTGAGACCCTTTATCCTTTTGGTGAGGAACTTTTGTGGCCTCTCCAGCTGCTGCAAGTGTCGGGTCAGATACATTCCGAATGGGGCATTGTACTCAATCATTGGTCTGATGAGTGATGAGTAAAGGGAGACTATGACCTCCCTTGATCTAGATGAGAATTCCTTCATGATAAGGTGGGCAATGTAGAAGGACTTCCTAACTACTTTAGCTACATGGGTGTCGAATGACAGACTACTATCAACCTGGGTCCCCAGGTCCCTGATAACTTCTTCTGTGCTCAGTGGATTGCCACCTATTTGGTAGCTAGGGGTAACCTTGTTTTTCCCGAAGGGTATGACTATGCATTTTTTGGCATTTAACTTTAGGCCGTGGCTCTGGCACCAGTTATCCATTTCTGTGAGACCCTTCTGAAGGATATCTGTGTCAGATGTGTTTTCTACTATGGCGCCCAGTTTGCAGTCATCTGCAAACTTTGTCAGCCATAACCCTCCTGTGTTTGCTTGTACTTCGGAAAAGTAGATGCCAAACAAGAGTGGGCCCAGGACTTTGCCCTGTGGGACACCACTTGTGACAGGCTTTGAGTCTGACATGGCGCCAGCAACTCTGACCCTGTGGGTTCTGTCACTCAGCCAGTTTGCAACCCATCTTGTGATGTATGGGTTAACATTTAAGCTGATGAGTTTTTCAATGATACCCGAGTGGGGTATTGTATCGAAGGCCTTAGCCAGATCGAGGTAGGCTGTATGGACTGCCTTTCCCTCATCACTGGCTTTGGTGACTGTTTCAAAAAAGTCAACCAAGTTTAAAAGGCATGATCTGCCTTTGACAAAGCCAAACTGGGTTGGATCCAAAGTCTGCAAATTCCCTATGTCTTTATTTATGAGGTCCATTATGATCCTCTCCATGGCTTTGCAGATAAGGCTTGTCAAGCTAATGGGCCGGTAATTACCAGGGTCTGTGGAGGCACCGCCTTTGTGAAGTGGGACCACAGTTGCAGTGCGCCACTCCTGGTCCAGAGGTAAGACTTTGATTAAACAGCTGTCCTAGCTGTGGGTTTAATTCCTCATTGAGTTCATGGAGCACACAGCCGGGACACCATCGGGTCCCATGGATGCTGTGTTTTTGCTTTGGAGAGCAGTTCTCACTTGGGCACTGGAGATGTTTGGGGGCTGCACTCATTTGGTATAGATATCTCTCCTTTTGGGGAGGGGAGAAGTTTGCACTGAACCTGTCAGCCAGTATGTTGGCAATGTCTGTAGGATCAATAATCTTCACATCATTTTGAACTAGTTCTGAGCATATCGGGGAGTTTCCTCCTTGGTCTCTACCATACCTGAAGAAGGCCTTATGATTGTCTTTTGAGTCTTTAGCTATTTTTCTCTCAAATTTGCTTTGGATGATTTTATGAGAGCTCTTAGTTTTTACTTATAGTGATCAAGGGTGTCTTACCTTTTAAGGATTTTGCTCTATCTTGTAGTAGCTTCCTCCTTTTGTTGTAGAGTTTGTTTATGGCTGGGGTCCACCAGACTGGACGCTTGCCTTTGGTACAAAGAGTCTTTGTTTTGCTTGGGATTGCCTTATCCATGCAGTCCTGCAGGTGCTGGTAGAAGGCGTTTGTAAGTGATTCAGCGGCTTGAGTATTGTTTTCCCGGCTCGGGGCCTGAAAGGAGACCACACTAGTCTTTAGAAGTGTGAAGTCGGCTTTTGAGAAGTTCTTTACTGTGGTCTTTTTATTTCAGGTGGGGTGGGATGAGGACCTCCAGCGAGATTAGTTTGTGATCTGATCTCACCAGTGAGGGGTATACTTCGGTGTTGAACATTGTGCTCCCATGTTCGTGATGATGAGATCAAGTATGTTATCTCCTCTTGTGAGGATGGTGACTAGTTGTTCCATGGCATTTGAGTTTATGAATTCCAGGAACTTTTGGGCTAGGGTGTTTGGGCTTGAGTAGTGTTCCCAGTCTATATTAGGGTAATTGAAGTCACCTAGTATGATGGTGTTTGGTGATACATTTATCCCTCTAGTGTTTTCAGGAAGGCCATGTGAGTTTCCTGAGTTTGTGAGGGTGGCCTGTAACATGCTACAATTTGCAGAGCAGTCTTGCCTATGGTTAATTGCATCTGGATGGTCTCCGATGCATCGTGCGTTGCCACCAGTCTTGAGGTGTGGGTGTCCTTGATGAATATGGATACCCCCCCTCCTTTCTTGGTATTGTCCGGATTTTGGGGCGGAACGCATGATATGAGGTAAAACCTGATAGCTGGGGTGCTCTCAGGAGCCTTGAACCAGGTTTCTGTCACAGCACAGACATCGATGTTCTCCATACCGAGAAGGGCCTCGAGTGCGTGCATTTTGAGATTTAGACTTCTGGCATTGAGCAGCATTACCCTTAGTTTTTTCCTTTTTGTGTTCTAGGGTGGTAGGTTTAGAATTTGAGCCTTGCCTAAAAAGGCACTATGGGGTGGCAAGAGCCTTTGCCAATATCCGAATCCCAGGGTGACAGGTGCAAGCCGTCCCTTGAAGCAGCGTGGCTTGTCCAGCATGTCATCCCAGGCAGACAGATACTGGATCCCCTTTGAATGACACCAGTGTTTAAGCCAATTGTTAAAGCTGATCATCTTATCTCTGTATTGTGGCATCATTCTTGGTGAAGGTAGGATACTGCTCAAGGTCAGGGTCATACCTGCCTGGGCTACATAATCAGAGAGCTCCTCAATGTCTCTTTCATGTAGTCCAAGGAGGTGCGTCTCAGGTCGTTTACACCAGTGTGGACAATGACTGAGTCATATTTGTACCTGCTGTTGAGAGACCTGAGTGCTTGCGTTATGTGGCGGATTCTAGCGCCCGACAGGCAGCTTACTGTGACCTTCTCCTTACTCAGTCTGGTGAGCGGGACATCAGTGTGTCTGACTATGGAGTCACCAATGACTAGTGTGTCTGGCATTGTGTTTGGCCTTAAGGGCTGTGACTGTTTGACACTCTGACTGTGAGGTCTATGTGTTGCGGGTGTTGTGTTCTGAGGTGGTGGTTGTTTGGGTGTCTGCTTTGGTGGCCTCTGCTGTTTTGGTAGATTTTTGATCAGAGCCTCCGAGTATGTCTTTGTGTGTTTATGTGTATGATTTGAGGTTGTAATGGTACTATGTGAGACTGGGTCTATAGTGTGTGTGGTAACCTTCTCCTCCTGACTGGTCTTGCCAGTCCTATGTTGAGAGAGCTCAGCCTCCAGTTTGGCCGTATAGTTGCATCTCTCGCATGTATTTGTGTTTTGTGGGAGGAGGAAAGGGTTGTCTGTGTACATGAGGCAATTGAAACATTGCCTCAATATTCCCAGGTTCACCAGCTGAGCAGGAGAGGACACTAGCAACTGATCCTCGACATGCTAGAAGGGTGACGAAAAACTTTAAAAAGATTCCGGGGACGTGGGTGACCGAGAAATGGGGGTTGCCTTTTGGGGCACTATCTATGACAAGAGTGCCGTAGCAAGGTAAGAAGTACTGTAGGAGCAAGTGCTAGGTTTAATAGATAGAGAATAGCCTACTTGGAGTCAAGTAGAGTTGATCTTTTAGTTATAGGATACGCTGATTTGATCAGTAGTATAGTTCGAGGAAGGTAGTTTTAAGGGAAAATTTGAAGAGTGGACTTTAGGTAGCCGAATAGTTTAAACCTGCTTAACCGGCACTGCCCTAGTGTGCAACAGTGGCAGCTCAGCTAAATCGCTCTAAATCTTATACCAGGGGGCTGGAAAAAGCTAGAAACTGGCCCAAAACGACCAATAAACTACTAGTTACTGGCTGAAACCTCACAAAACTGGACAAAAGGCAGCTCAATGCTTCCCACTCCCACTGGTAAGCAAGGTAGCTTCCCTTCCCCCAAATAAGGCAAGGAAACAGTACACAGGAACTACAACCAAAGCTCAGGAATCAGCAACTCTGAAACTGGACTAAACTAGCAACAGCAACTCAGTGAGTGTGTGTGTCTGTGTAAGCATATCCTGCTACCCCTTCTCTACTAAGTCCACCTAGCCCCCCCACCTATTTTGCCTTCTCCAGTAGCCCTCTCTCTCTTGCTCTCCCTTCACTGCTCACCCCTCACTCACCTCTGCTTTACCTCTTCCAGTTGTATTGTTCTTTCCATTCCTCTTCTACTTGTTCCTTTATTCTGTCTTTTTCCCTGCAGCTGTTAAGCTGTTAGCTCCACTTTTTGAGTAATACTCAGCTAACTTCCCAGCTTTTTTTAATTTTACTTTTCTGTCTTTCCCTACTGACGTTCTTGCCACTCTCACTTCCTGATTGTTTTTTCTTGGGAATTTCTTCAGTCTCTCCAGGTCTATCCCTATTTCATTCGCCCTTGCTGCGCTCGGACTCACTGCACTCCTCTACCCTACCCCCATTCCCACCCACCCCCACTTTCATTACATTCATACCTAACCAAACCACACCACTAAACTCCCCACCCAATCTTAACACACCCTCCCATAATACCCACCTACCCACTCCACCCCTCTTATCTCTTTCACTCAAATCTACCTCCCCATCCACAGACCATGCACTTTTTTTCCATTCTTTCTAATTCTCTGCTTCTCCTCTTTCTTTACCTCACATACAACTCCACTTCCCTCCACTCATAATAAATCAGACATCTCCACTCATCAACACTACCACTATCCACATTCCACTCACAATCCCATGTGTATATCAACATTAACCCACAACTCTTTAATCATAACTCCTCTCTCCTCTCACCTCTCAAACATTCACACACCCAGGATCCAATTCCCCCTACCTGCAAATACCGCAAACTATCAAACTTAAACTTCTCTTACTACATTCCATTACAAAAATAAAACTGCTAGCTGACATCCATCCCAACCCAGGTCCCAGTGACACCAACTCCCAAGACCTGCTATCTTCCTCATATCCCATACAACCTATATTCACTCTACCACACATCCCTTCCCCCTTTCATAAAGCCTCTAACTCAGATCTGCTCCTTTTAAATCTCAACCTCCATAGCATCATAAATAAAACCAGTGAATTTCACACTACCCTAGCCACCTACTCACCTAATATAGCTGTTATAACTGAAACCTGGTTGAAGCCCCATATTAAAGACTGTGAAATTTTCACAACAGGCTATAACATTATAAGACTAGACAAAGTTAACAAATGTGGAAGTTGTGTTGCTGTTATGTTCAAATACACCATCAAAGTCATGCAGCTAACCTACACTCCTCCAGATCTACCCAACTCTGAAATATTATCCACCTGCCTTGAAATCAACCATAACAAAGATATAATTATCATAGCTGCCTATCTTCCTTAGTGGGCAGCTACCAATTTCACCCAAGAAACTATTGTGCTTGGTGACTTCAACCTGGATTGGCACACCTGCACATCAAATAACCTATCCAACTTTGGAAATCTTTTCAACTTCACCCAAACTGTAACCTGTCCAATCTGTATAGACAAACATTGCACCAAACAGTCAACACTAGACTGGATCTTAACTAACAAACCTAACCAAAGTTACCTAGCTGGTTGTCTCCCTGACTCCCTCAATGATCACTCTCCAATTTTTCTTTACAGAAAGCATGTGCATCCACAAGGCACCAACATTTATAAATACATCATTACCAAGAAAAAATTCTGTCCCACTAATTTTAGCCTCCTACTCCAACAATGTTACTGGACACCATTAAAACACCTACAGTTAGATGCTGCTGTCCAGTACTTACTGACACCTTTCTTACAATCCTCAACACTCTTGCCCCTACTAGAAAAGTGCATAATAAAACTAAGCCCCTCCCATGGCTAATCAAATACACCAAACTACTAATGAAACATAGAGATAAATCCTAGTCAGTTTACCATACTTCCAAAGACAAAACTCACCTACTAACTTCTCAGCAACTAAGAAACCTAGCCAAGATACAGATCAAAAAACGACAAACATACTTCATATCCTGTCAACAGCAATACCTTAACAACCCCCCAAAATTCTGACAATACATCAACTATCTCATTAACCCTGGTCGTACCTCTACCCCCCAGTCACCTCTAACAACACAGACCCTATCTCAGCTCAGTTCAACTCCCACTTCATTAATACAGTCACCTCTCTCTTAGATAATCAACCCACCCATCCACTCTGTTCCCACCCCTGCCACAGATATTCTCAACCCCTTCACCTTCTCACCCATCTAAACTAATTATATAAAGACTGTCTTAACCAAACTTAAACCTTGCTACACAGTTACTGACAAACTCCAAAATGAATTCCTAAAACTTGCTGCTCCTTCTATCTCTTACCCCATTTCAATCTTGATTAATCGCTCCATTAAAGAGCAATATGTTCCACTCTTATGGAACATTTCACACATTTTACCCCTCCACAAAGGCGGTCCCTCCAAAGAACTAACTAACTATCACCCCATTGCCATCCTCTCCCCCCCTTGCAAAAATCCTAGAAAAATGTATCCACAACCAACTCATTAACTACTTCCTAAACAATAACCTCCTTTCCAGTACTCAGCATGGCTTTAGACCTAAACATAGTACCAGCACAGCCCTCATAACTTTCACTAACACCATCCATGAAGGCCAGCTGGTTTCTTCCATATTTCTTGATATGTCCAAAGCCTTTGACACCGTATCCCACCAGCTGCTACTTAATAAACTGTCTTCCTATAGCCTTAGTCCTCCAACACTAACTTGGTTCCATAGCTATATTTTCAATTGACAACAGGCTACAAAATGGGAAAACTCCCTTTCCCCCCTACTCCCCATCACCATGGGCATACCACAAGGCTCTATACTTAGCCCTCTTCTTTTTATCATATTCACAAATAATCTTAGTTCAGCAACCCAACTTGCCTCCATATTATAGTATGATGATGATGCTATGCTTATCTGCTCTGCTTCTTCGCCCCAAGAACTACAACAAAAAATGCAATCATCTCTTCAGGACATAGAAACATACTTCCCTCACCACCAACTCATTTTAAATCCCAAAAAACCAAAATATTAGTTTTCAGTAATAAAAAAAACAAAATCTTCCATGACCCCTTTCTCTGTTACCTCTGCAAATGGTACTAAGATAGGCCCCACTAACTACACTAAACTTTTAGGTGTTCCCATAGATAATAACCTCAATTTTGATATACATATTCCACAAACTATCAAAAAAGTCCACATAAAACTTGGCACACTATACAGGGCCAAACCATACTTAACTCCCAATGCCAGATTTTCCACTGCTCGCACACACCTGCTATCCTCTCTCCTGTATGGTTCACTCATATTCACACACCTTAAAAAATCAGACCTCAACAACTTTGAAGCATGCTACAACAAGATTGCTAAATATGCCACTAATCATCCATACAGATCTCACAACTATGCAGCTCTCTCACAGTTAGACTGTCTAGAGCTCCCCAACCTTTTATTATTTAATCAACTAACCTTAACCCACAAAATTATCTATCACCACACCAACTTCCCTGTGATCTCCTACTTAGTCCAACCTAGTAACAAGCTTAAAACTCTTAGATCTTCTAACAAATTGTTACTCACGGTTGCCAACTCCCACAACAGTCATGGCGATGCCCTCTCTTCTCACAAGATATCCAAACTCCAGAACACTCTTCCAGAGACAATAACAAAAAACCCTAACCACAATAAGTTCAAATCACTCCTAAAGGAACACCTGACTAATCATTGGCTATGCTCTTGCTACTCTCCAGGATAATTATTTAACCCTCTTCTACTACTGTTCTCAGCATTATTCCTATCATCTGTTTATTAATTGTGCTTATATAGAAATTATTCCAATACTTGTATTGTGCATTTGCTGTTTTTTGTACTATTGCTTGTATATGTTTTCTGTAATACTGTGGAGCTTTTCTCCCCAGGACTCTGCTGAAAATGGGCCCCTGGCCCAGTCAGACACTACCTGGTAAACAAATGTAGTAAATAAATAAATAAATATCCCCTGTAGCAGTGCTGTTCTCTTGGCTGTGTGTGTGTGATGGTTATGCCACTTTAAGGCCTGTGCCTACCTGTTATCCCCCCTGTGGCTTAGTTCACACACACAGGGCCTGCTGATGTCATCTACCTTAGAAGCACAGTTAGACATGCTCCAGACACACAAACTATGGGGCGCATGTGATAAGTACGTAGCATATATTGTGTATACAACTAGATAGGTAGGGGCTCTAACCCCAGCAACAGCAATTCAGTGAGTGTATATGGGTGTGTGTGTAAGTATATCCCCTTGCAGCAGTGTGTATGTCTTGCCTATGTGTGTGTGCAATGCCAATACATTTTAAGGCATGTGCCTACCTGTTATCCCCCTTGTGGCTTATTTCACAGGGCCTGCTGATGTCATCCACCTTAGAAGCACAGTTAGAGACACTCCCAACACAATAGCTCTGTGGCCAGTGCGATATGTATGTAGTACTGCAGTGTAGATAGGTAGGGATTCCAATCTCAATATTGGCAACTGTGTGAGTGTATGAGTGGGTGTATATGCATATCTCCTTGCAGAAGTGTGTCTGTCTTGCCTGTGTGTGCGTGCGATTATTATACCATTTTAAGGGCCTGTGCAAACCTGTTAACCCCCCATTGGCAACATTTGCAGCGCCTGCAGATGGCATCCACCTGAATAGTAGTGGCAGACACCACAAAAACATATAAGCTCCGTGGTGCATAGGATATGTATGTAGAGCGATAGTATGTACAACTAGACATGTAGGAGTTCTATTCTCAACAAGTGCAGTTCATGAGTGTGTGTTTGTGTGTCCGTATATCCCCTTGCAGCAATGTGACTGCATTAGGCCATCACCTCTCCCACTGTTCAGGTTGTAGTCCATGTTTGGACAGGTGTATCCTGTGAAAACAGCTTAACCAATACATGTGTACTGAGAGTGTAGGGCAACAACAAACATGTCCTACATTTCTGTAATAGTTGCATAAAGCAGTCATTTTACATCAGAAACACAGTAATGTTATGAGAAATAGCATAATCTATGCTAGTACCAGTATAACCGAGTCATAGACTATGCAGGTGTAAATGACCTGAGACATACCTCCCTAGACTATATGAAGAGAGACATCATGGAGCTCTCAGAATATGTATCCCAGGCTGGTATGAGCCTAACGTTGAGCAGCATGTTATCTTCTCCGAGGATGATGCCATAATATGGACAAAAGATGGCTGACTTTAATAATTGGCTTAGTTTCTGGTGTCATTCAAAGTGGATTCAATATTTGTCAGCATAGAAGGAGGTGGTTAACAGACCATGCTACTTTGCCAGGGATGGTCTGCACCTCTCCCCTCTAGGCTTTTGAATATTAGCTAAAACACTGTCTTCATCCATAGTGCCTTTTTTCGGCAATGCTAAACTGAAAGTACTTTCAACATAGCAAACCAAAACAAAAAAATCTAAAGGTATTACTGCTCAGTTTTGGGAGTCTAAACAAAAAAAATCCACTCCCCAGAAGCTGTCTTCACCCTAGAGAATGCTGACATTTGTGTGGTCACTGAGCCATTATTTTAAAGCCGTAGAGAGCACACTGACAGTGCAAGGTTATAATGCCGTCCACACATTTAGACCAGCTACTACACAGACAGGGACTAAAGGTGTAGGTGACTCAATTTATATGAAAAATAATTATACCTCAATGCTGGTCAAACAGGCAATACACTTGAGCTGATCCATGTTCAAATCACCATAGGCAAAATCCAGTACCACTTCCTTGTAAGCTATAGGTCCTTCTCTATGATCCAGGAAACCCATACCATGTATTTAAACTTATTGGAAACACTCACCATCCTACTCAATACCATATTGATGGGCAGCTTTAATTACTCCACCATTAACTTGGAATCCTATATGACACCAAATGTACAGACACTGAGATTCTTGGATTTTGTAAACACAAACTCCCTGGACCAGATTGTCAATACACCAACCAGGGGTGCAATCATACTGGATCTGGTCCTCATTAATATGGGAGAGTGCTGCACAACCCCCTAGTATGATGACTTCCCTGGTGAGGTCAGCCCACAAAATTGTCTCCTTTGAAATAAAAATAAAACCTGGACCCCCAGCTAACCCTGGAATATTCCAGAACTACTCTAAGGCTAACTTCCTGCTATTAAGTGATAACCTGGCAAAATTGCAAGCCCCCATAAACCCTAAGAACACTGCTGCCTATGCAGAACTGTTCACAGAAACCATATACAAGCATGTTAATAGTTGCATAGGGGCAACTGTACCCACCAGGAAGAAGTACAGAACTAACAAAAAACAAGCCACCCTGGTGGAATCACAAAATCATTAGGCTGTATAACAGATAGAAGAAATCATGGCAAAAATTAGGAGGTGTAGCACCCAGCAGGATAAAAACATTATCATCAAACTAAACAAACAACTCAGAAGACAAAATCTACTAAATCCATTTTTTAGGTACATTTGGCCTCTCAGGCCAAGGACAACCACAAGGCATTGTTTATTAGCTATGTCCACAACCTCAAAGGCAATACACAATTGTGTGCAGAGCTCATTGTAAACAGAACAACCTATACTGAGCCAGAAGATATAGCAAACCTACTGGCCAATAAATTCAGCTCTAACTTTACCCTTCTGTCCCCCTCAATCATTCCTCAGGAAATACCATCAAGTATAACTCACTCTGCTATCACTAGGGAACAGGTCCTTAATGTTCTCTCTAAGGCCAAGAATACTGCATCAATGGGCCCAGACAACATCCCAGGATGCCTTCTAAGTAGCATGAAATATGACCTATCAGGTCCTCTGGAATTGCTATTTAAATGTAGGCTCCAAATAAGCTTCATGCCTCATGAATGGAGAATAGCAACAGTCATCTCTCTGCACAAAGGTGGACTCTCTACAGACCCTGGAAACTACAGACCCATAAGTCTCACTAGTCTTTTATGCAAAGTCATGGAAAGAATTATCATGGAAATGATCAATAATGATATAGTAAACCTCCAGATACTGGTCTCAACCCAGTTTGGTTTCATCAGGGGCAGGTCATGCCTACTCAGTTTGGTGAACTTCTTTGAGAAGGTCACAAAAGCAATGGATGAGGGCAAAATGGTTCACACTGCCTACCTTGACCTGGCCAAGGCATTTGACACAATACCCCACTAGGGCATTGTTGACAAACTCAACAGGTTAGATACAAACCCATAGGTCACCTGGTGGATAGCCAAATGGCTCACATTCAGGACCCAGGAAGTTAAAACTGGAGAGTCCATCTTTACAAAGAGGTCTGTTCCTCAGGAATTGGTCCTTGGACTGCTCCTTTTTGGCATTTACTTCTCTGAAGTCAAGTCCAATGTCAATGGGCTCTGGCTGGCTAAATTTGCAGATAATTGTAAATTAGGAGCTGTCATTGAATCCCCACACTGAAACAAATATTCTCCACAAAGGGCAGACACAGACAAACAACTGGTGTCAGAGTCATGGACTAAAACTAAATGCCAAGAAATGCATAAATAATATCCTTTGGGAAGTCATCCACCCCTGGTAACTATCATATTGACAACACACCCCTTAGAGTTGACTCAATAGTCAGGGATTTAGGGACACACATAGACAGTACTCTTGCCTTTAACCATCACATGTCTACAGTAGTGAGAAAATCATTTTGTGTTGCACATGTTATAAACAAAGGTATGGCATCTAGGTCTAAGGAAGTCATTGTTCCACTGTATTCGGAATTCATCAGACGTATCATTGAGTACAATGCCCCTTGGTATGTACCTAACCAGGCATATCCAACAATTGGAATGTCCACAGAGGTTCCTTACTAAAAGAATACAGGGCATAAGTAAAATGTCCTGTGCAGACCACCTCAAGGCTCTGTCTCTGTATTCTGTATCCTACAGACTGTTGAGGGGAGATCTATGCCTGGCATGCAGGGAATTGTCAGACCCCCCCCCCTCTGATGGAACTCCTGCATATCCATAAAACAAACAGCACCAGAATTACCTGTTCTAAAGACTTAAAACTTGTTTGTGATGTAAATAGGACCTGCTGGAGAGATAGGCATGTATCCCAGAGAGGCTACCCCGTCTATGGAACAGGCTCCTCATCCATGTGAAGCAGACTTCCTCCCTAACCCAATTCAAGTGCAACTTGGACAATTGGATGGGGAACAGGAAGTTCATCCCTGGTTTGGCATCTCTATCCCTAATGGACCTAGGCATAATGTAAATTAAATGGTTCATCTCCCAGGCCCCTGCATGTAAATGTTTCATCTCCCAAACCCCTGCTTAAACTTATCAAGGGTACCAGAAAGTATCAGAAATTTGGGATGCATGGCTAGGCTTAAAAAGGCATTTGTGGTGATTAGCCTAGTAAGCACTTATGAACCTATGAACCTATGTTGCAAACCATTTCAGAACTGTACATCTGTGATCTCCTCTGAAAAAAAAAACTCTACTATGAAGACCATAGTACATATGAGTACACAAGCATAGTCAGTGAATGGGTGCACACATAATGATTACTTACTAAACACAAATCCAGAATCAACACAAATGTGATTGAGAGAAAACATCTGCCACAGATGTTGCCCACTGCAACTCATATACCATAAAAGATGCCTATCTTTTGACTGAGCAGAGACAGGAAACAACACTTCCACAGCATAAACACAGGCAATGTAATATTTTACTATTCATCAGTGTACAACAGTATAATAAGTATAAAACATGATTTGTAACTGAATATTGTCTAATACGTTTATTATATGCAAGGTAGGAAGTATAACAAAAGCAATTTAACAATAATATGCCTGGTCATGGATGTCGCAAAAGTCATTTAACACAACAGCCATGCATTGTATGGCCTGGGAAGAGCAGAATGTATTGAAACATACAATGCAAAGTCCATGGTGGAAAAACGGACCCCAAGAGTAACCCATGTTACAGCCATCGGTACCTGTGTGAGCATTCTAGCACATAGCAGTGTAGTATAAAGCAAAAACAAAACACTCACACAAACACACACACACACACACACACACACACACACACACACACACACACACACACACACACACACACACACACAAAAACTGATAGTGACAAAATCATAAAAGTACAGTGAAGTACTGCAACATCAGACATCATGCAAATATAATAACCTGTTATAAGTTTCTGAGTTCCAACATGTGTAAACTATGTAGGTTTATTACCTTATCAAATATTATTAAACACCACTGTTTATCAATTAAAAAAACTCATTCTTAATCTTCTGCACTGTTCTACCTGTTCTCTACTAGCCTCTAAAATTAATATTGGAATCTTACCATACTTATTTAGATCAAACCATGCGGATGTCCTCATTCTAATCAGACCACCATTTATTGAAGCTGTTGGTGAAGCAACCATTAATAAAACTGCAGGTAACTGTAAACTTAGTGTCATCATAAACTACTCATAAGGCACCAATATCCTCCAAGAAGGCTTTTCTCAGACAAATAGCCGGTGTCAAAACTACAGACTAAACCGAAATGCCAAGAAATATATAATAGTATCCTTCAGTAAGTATGACTTACCTTGTAACTATCACATTGTCAACACCCGCTGAAAGTGTTTTCTGTAATCAGCGATCTTGGAACATATGTAGATAATGAACTGTCCTTTAAACATCATCTACACACTATCGTAAGAAAGGTCTTTTCATTGTGTAGCTTATTACCAAGAGTATTATGTCCAGATCCAAGGATGTAATCATTTCACTGTACTCAGCTCTCATTAGGCTAATCATTGAAAATAATGGTATGTACCCATCCAAACACGTCATAACTTAAAAGACCTCAATGCTTTCTCACAAAAAATGTTTTAAGTCTTAAATTCTGAAAGCTATGCAGGCTATCTCTATGCCTTGCCCCTCTTCTCGGTGCCATACAGGTTGGTATGAGATGACCTATGCCTTATGTATAGAACCTCATCAGAGCCTATCCTTCCCATTCTATTACACATTCACAAGTCTAATAGTAACATGAACACCTGCTCAAGAGTTCTCAATCTCTTTTGCAAAATAAATAGGACATGTTGTGGGAGTGGGTATATATTGAAGGAACCAAACCAAAGCACAATGTCTTCACAAAATCCAGATATGGTTCAAAGTATTTATTAAATGCTTTACGTTCATCCATTGTCAGGACTTCTTCAGATAAAATTCTTGCACAAACCAATTGTTTACAAATCTTTTTAAAATCAATCACATGTTAAAAAAATCAACAGTCCAATATTACTTTCCATTTATCCAATTAATCATATTTCCCCAAGGTTAACCCTAATATTCTCAGTTTCCTTGTCCTATAACACATATAAGGACCAACATGTATAAACATTGTATATATAAAAATAAAGTGCAATTCATATATATAAAAGAATGTAAAAATGTAAAAATACAATAATCTCCATATTTTATCTAGACAAACTTCTAAGTTTCAGAATGCATGAAAATGAATACATATCATTCAATCCAGGATAACTGCATTACCTGCATTAACCTGCATTAAGCCTAAGCTGCCACAGTAACTCTGACCATTCTAATAAAAGTGAATCTGGTTCTCCTCTACCATATTGTTCTATTCGGTCAATCACTTTGAATTTAAATGTGTGTGATGCATATTCTAATATGTGTTTTGCCAAGGCATTTTACATTTTATTTTTCTTTATACTATATATGTGTTCATATACTCTTTCCTTTATTTTCCGATTGGTCTTTCCTATGTAAAATGCTGGACATGACTGACACAATGCAATGTAAACAACAGCTTTAGAGTTGCATGTATATTTTTTATGTACTTCCAATTTCTTATTGTTGTTTCTTTCTGCTTTTCCCAGTTAGGGGTCGCCACAGCGGAACTCCAGTCCGCTAACGATTGGCAGTAGATTTTTATGTGCCGACTTGCCGGCCCTGACACACAACCTTCAACGAAGGTACACCCATTCACGCATGTCATACATAAAATGTTTTCCCTATTTCTATATATTTACAGTAGTTACACGTATTGCATGTGTACATGCCAGCATTATTCGCTTTTTGTTGCTTACTGTTCCCACTGAGTATACTTTTTAGATTTCTCCCTTTTCTAAAACTAACCTGGGGTAAGCTGTTAAATTTATCATGGACCAGGGACTGCCCCATCAGTAAATTCCAGTTTTTATATATTATGTTTTTTAGATCACCTGCATCTAAATTGTATGTGGTGATGAATCTATATCTAACCATTTGGTTGTCATGCGGTGTATCACCATAACCTTCTCCACATATCATACTGTTAAAATTACTATTAGTTATATTGATTTTACCATTCAGAATTGGTGCATATATGCCTCTTTCCCTCTTATTTTGCACTTCTTCTCTAAGTTCAGTGAAAAACTTGTGGGGGTACCTCGTTTGTATAAACATACTACACAAAAATTCACGTTAATCAGAAATCTATATGTTTTGTCACCATACGTGCTGCTCCAACTAACTACCCCTTTGTTACAGATCGTTTGCCTACCTCTGGTTAATCATACACAAAACAAAAGAGACAAAAAAAAAAACGACCTGGGGAATATAATAAGATTCTTATGATCCTCACAGATCAATAGCCTGGTACATACTATAAACCTATGAATTAATGAACCATACAGAAGCTGTCCAGTGTGCACCAGCAGAGGCTGACAGTCTACCAAATTTACCCTGAAAATGGTGACAGGTGCTCTAAGAATACCATTATCAATGTGATTTCTACTGTGCAGCTACTCAAGAAGTAATATGATGGGAATACCATTGCAGGTTTCCAGCATTGGTTCATAGCCTTGAGCTGTTAGAGTCAAACACAGTCAGTAGGTTGTGCTTTATGTCACTGGTGCAAAGCAGTAAAATATAGGGAGTCATAGAAATGCATGCCTCCTGACCTAACTTGTCGGTACACTACACAAATATTACAAATGTGTAGTTTAAGAGGGTTTACCTACCAGCCATTGGCAATCTTGTTTTTCAGCTGATCATTTATCAAAAGTTAAATACCAAAAAAGGTTAGCTGAAAAATCTACACAACAACAAAAAAAAACACACACACATACAAAAAATCTTTTTTGCAGGGAGGGGTCAAGCCCCCTACACCCCTTGAAATTATACATGCCAACTCCATGGCCACACCACTGTGAAGAAAAGAGGGGAAAAAAAAAGTGCTCCGCTGGCTTGCACAATGCAATACATTGTAATACTTACACTTAAGCTGCTCACCCACCAGTCCAGCAACCACTAGAAACTGTACCATTTAGGAGGGGCACCTCCATTTTCTAAGTTAACCCGTGCAGATTTGAAGGTTAAACTATATATTTTGGTCACAGTTCTAAGGGGAATAGTAGCATTCTTTGGATTTATAACAGTCTGAAGATGCACAAAGTAGTGTAAAAGTGAATTGTGACCTGTGTTTTTCTGCCTTGCTAACATAGGCACCGGAAGCTGTTAAAGACTGGGGGGGGGGGGTGACAGGGGCACTTAGTGAACTGAAAAGGGTAATTTTTTTATAAGTATTTGCTACCACAACATAGGTTCACTTGGAGGACATTTTAAGCTTAGCCAATTCACTTTTGGTGCTTGAATTAACATTTTCTGATTGGTCTTAGCTATCCCCCATGGCTGATAATTGTATATTAGCCCTAGTGAGAACAACTGTGATCATACCATAGATAATTTGAGGGGGCCATGTAAGGGATGCAGCATTTAGGAACTGCCTCTATCCATTAGTGACATGAGGGGAAATCCTGGAGTACTTTTTCTATAACGCATCCGTAGATCCAAGTTGCTCAGGCTCTGGATTGCATTGCATAAGTGGAAATTGCTTAAGATTCCAAGAGCAGGATCAGTTATTTCTTACACTTATTTCACTGAACTGCACTTCTGAAACGCTTATAATTATGCTATACAGTTTATATACTACATTTTGCACTGTTATAAAACTTTTTTTATTGTTTCACTGCATTTTTGTACTGTTTTAACTGTATTTTTCATTGCTAGATACTGTTTCATTACTCTAATTGCATGTTTACTGAATTATTTAACTGTAAACTGTTTTTTCATACTGAGAATTGTATTGTCTATTTGTGAGTGCTCTATCCGAGCTTTTCAGTGCATTTTTGATTTTCTGAGGTTTCTGTGTTCTACAGCTAAGAACTGTAATAGTGTGCATTACTATAATTGTCTGCTTACAGTTAAAAGCATTCTCTAGTCTAGAGTCTACTCCTTGATCTGTTTAAAACTTTCATTTTGTGGCTACAGCTAGGAACTGTAATAGTGTGCATTACTATAATTGCATTTTTATTTAATTACTAAATTGCAAACTGCTTTTTCATACTGAGACTTGTATTTTCTCTTTGTGGATGTTCTTTCTATGCTTTTAAAGTGAGTTTTTTTAGTTCTGCTCAGGTGGCATAATGTCGTCTAGGCTGGTAGTTTTGTTTAAGTTTCCTGTGTTTCTGGCAGCCATTTTCTGCTGACTGTCTTCATTATTATTGAGAGTAACAAGGCCTCCTGACCTTCTGTAGTACGAGTGATTGGGTAATAGCAGGAGCTGAGTAGTAATTTGATCTTCCAACTCTTCCATTCTTACTGGTATATAAACCCTGTGTCTTATAGGGTCATAGGGTCATAGGTTAGTACTAGGCTAACTGCTCTTGCGAGCCATTGTAAACCTAGCCAATTATCCCTTGTGAGACTCAAACCCTGCACCTTGTGTTTGTAAGGCAAACACCTTAACCATTAGGCCACCCTCCCAACCCCATAAAGGTTGTGCTTGTATTGCTCAGGCTCTGGATTGCATTGCATAAGTGGAAATTCCTTAAGATTCCAAGAGCAGGATAAGTAATTTCTTATACTTTTTTCACTGAACTGCACTTCTGAAATGCTTGTAATTGTGCTATACAGTTGATCTGCTACATTTTGCACTGTTATAAAGCTTTTTTATTTTTTCACTGCATTTATGCACTGTTTTATACTGTTTTAACTGTATTTTTTATTGCTGGATACTGTTTCATTACTCTAATTGCATGTTTACTGAATTACTTAACTGTAAACTGCTTTTTCATACTGAGAGTTGTATTTTTGGTACTTACGTATTATCGCAACCAGATTTTCGTGATAATAATGGTTGCTTGCCGATGTGGAAATGTAAGAGATAATGGTGTGACAATGACAGACAATGGGTTTACTTTCACACTGAAGGTTGTTTTAGGCAGAGTTATCAATAAAAAATGAGTAAGCTAATATCACTGTTTAGGTATGCACTTTACCACCAGCATGTCATGTAGCTCGCAGTAAAGTGCACACAGGCTTTAACTGTGAGGGCTGCTGTCTTACTCACTGCAATTGCTCTTCAGTTTCCCCCACATAAAAAGGCACAGACACAGGAATTATGCTTTTGCTTCACTTTGTATTTTTAACAATTTTTAAACATATACTCAGGTCCAAACATGGCAGTAATGAGAGGAAGAAGTGCAGCATCAGCCAGTAACGTGTTTTCCATACTGTTGTTAGTAGGTTTAATCAGCAACCTGTAATCAGCTATCAGCATCATCTACCCTCAGCGAAGGGAAAGTGACTCACGAAAAACACCCTGTAACCTTCTAACATTGAAATATCTGAAGTTCAAGGATTGCTGCCTTTCCTACTTTATGTGTCAAGATTTTCGGTAAAGGTGCTGAAAAACTGTCCCCATTTGGGAAGCAATGCCCATAGTTTACACAAAATGAAAGATACAGTCAGTCAGTTCCTGAATAAACCTATTAAGACCACTTCAATAAACAGCTGGATGATATGATTCTTCCTGTTGTTTGTGGCATGTAGCATGCTTTTTCAGTGGGACCTGATCATATGTTTAGACATTGTTAAAAATAAAACATTAGCCAAAACCATCCTTCATGTCTTTGTGTGCTTGCCTTCTCTGAAGGATTCCTTCCACTCAGTGACAATAATCCGTTCGTCAGTATGGCAGCAGGCATGACGATTCAAGCATGCATGTGTAATGCATGCAAAAACATGAAGAGGGTTTTCTGAAATGTTTCTTTTCCCCAAGCTAATGCAAAGTTATTCCACAGCAGTAAACACTGTGAATACCACCATGCAGCGTTTCATGGCCTCGTCTCTACCGAAGTATGCGAAATTGACAACAGCGAAAATCTGGTTGTGATAATACATAAGTACCATATTTTCTGTTTGTGAGTGCTCCATCTGAGCTTTTCTGTGCATTTTTGATTTTTTGAGGTTTCTGAGTTCTACAGCTAGGAACTGTAATAGTGTGCATTACTATAATTGTCTGTTTACAGTTAAAAGCATTCTCTAGAGTCTGCTCCTTGATCTGTTTAAAACATTCATTTAGTGGTTACAGCTAGGAACTGTAATTGTGTGCATTACTATAATTGCATTTTTATTAAATTACTAAATTGTAAACTGCTTTTTCATACTGAGACTTGTATTTTCTCTTTGTGGGTGTTCTTTCTATGCTTTTAAAGTGAGGTGTCTGTGTTCTGCTCAGGTGGCATAATCTTGATAGAGGCCTGTTGTCTAGGCTGGTAGTTTTGTTTGAGTTTCCTGTGTTTCTGGCAGCCATTTTCTGCTGATTGTCTTCATTATTATTGAGAGTAACAAGGCCTCCTGACCTTCTGTAGTACGAGTGATTGGCTAATAGCAGAGGTTGAGTAGTAATTTGATCTTCCAACTCTTCCATTCTTACTGGTATATAAACACTGTGTCTTATAAATGTTGTGCTTGTATTGCTCAGGCTCTGGATTGCATTGCATAAGTGGAAAATCCTTAAGATTGCAAGAGCAGGATAAGTTATTTCTTACACTTATTTCACTGAACTGCACTTCTGAAATGCTTATAATTGTGCTATACAGTTGATCTGCTACATTTTGCACTGTTATAAAGATTTTTTATTGTTTCACTGCATTTATGGATTGTTTTATACCGTTTTAACTGCATTTTTCATTGGTAGATACTGTTTCATTACTCTAATTGCATGTTTACTGAATTACTTAACTGTAAACTGCTTTTTCATACTGAGAGTTGTATTTTCTGTTTATGAGTGCTCTATCCAAGCTTTTCTGTGCATTTTTGATTTTTTTGAGGTTTCTGTGTTCTACAGCTAGGAACTGTAATAGTGTGCATTACTATAATTGTCTGTTTACAGTTAAAAGCATTCTCTAGAGTCTGCTCCTTGATCTGTTTAAAACTTTCATTTAGTGGCTACAGCTAGGAACTGCAATAGTATGCATTACTATAATTGCATTTTTATTTAAATACTAAATTGTAAACTGCTTTTTCATACTGAGACTTGTATTTCCTCTTTGTGGGTGTTCTTTCTATGCTTTTAAAGTGAGGTTTCTGTGTTCTGCTCAGGTGGCATAATCTTGATAGAGGCCTGTTGTCTAGGCTGGTAGTTTTGTTTGAGTTTCCTGTGTTTTTGGCAGCCATTTTCTGCTGATTGTCTTCATTATTATTGAGAGTAACAAGGCCTCCTGACCTTCTGTAGTACAAGTGATTGGGTAATAGCAGGGTCTGAGTAGTAATTTGATCTTCCAACTCTTCCATTCTTACTGATATATAAACCCTGTGTCTTATAAAGGTTGTGCTTGTATTGCTCAGGCTCTGGATTGCATTGCATAAGTGGAAATTCCTTACGATTCCAAGAGCAGAATAAGTAATTTCTTACACTTATTTCACTGAACTGCACTTCTGAAACACTTACAATTGTGCTATACAGTTGATCTGCTACATTTTGCACTGTTATAAAGCTTTTTTATTTTTCACTGCATTTATGTACTGTTTTATACTGTTTTAACTGTATTTTTCCTTGCTAGATACTGTTTCGTTACTCTAATTGCATGTTTACTGAATTACTTAACCGTAAACTGCTTTTTCATACTGAGAGTTGTATTTTCTGTTTGTGAGTGCTCTATTTGAGTTTTTCTGTGCATTTTTGATTTTTTTGAGGATTCTGTGTTCTACAGCTAGGAACTGTAATAGTGTGCATTACTATAATTGTCTGTTTACATTTAAAAGCATTCTCTAGTGTCTACTCCTTGATCTGTTTAAAACTTTCATTTAGTGGCTACAGCTAGGAACTGTAATAGTGTGCATTACTATAATTGCATAGACACAACAACAACAAAAACTAAATTGTAAACTGCTTTTTCATACTGAGACTTGTATTTTCTCTTTGTGGGTGTTCTTTCTATGCTTTTAAAGTGAGGTTTCTGTGTTCTGCTCAGGTGGCATAATCTTGATAGAGGCCTGTTGTCTAGACTGGTACTTTTGTTTGAGTTTCCTGTGTTTCTGGCAGCCATTTTCTGCTGATTGTCTTCATTATTATTGAGAGTAGCAAGGCCTCCTGACCTTCAGTAGTACGAGTGATTGGGTAATAGCAGGGGCTGAGTAGTAATTTGATCTTCCAACTCATCCATTCTTACTGGTATACAAACCCCGTGTCTTATAAAGGTTGTGCTTGTATTGCTCAGGCTCTGGATTGCATTGCTTAAGTGGAACTTCCTTAAAATTGCAAGAGCAGGATAAGTTATTTCTTACACTTATTTCACTGAACTGCACTTCTGAAATGCTTCTAATTATGCTATACAGTTGATCTACTATGTTTTGCACTGTTATAAAGCTTTTTTATTGTTTCACTGCATTTATGTACTGTTTTATACTGTTTTAACTGCATTTTCATTGCTGTTTACTGTTTCATTACTCTAATTGCATGTTTACTGAATTACTTAACTGTAAACTGCTTTTTCATACTGAGAGTTGTATTTTCTGTTTGTGAGTGCTCTATCTGAGCTTTTCTGTGCATTTTTTGAGATTTCTGGGTTCTACAGCTGGAAACTGTAATAGTGTGCATTGCTATAATTGTCTGTTTACAGTTAAAAGCATTCTCTAGAGTCTGCTCCTTGATCTGTTTAAAATTTTTATTTAGTGGCTACAGCTAGAAAGTGTAATTTTTCCCACTCACCCTCCCTAGTTCCCACCACCCTCCCTAGTGTTGTGTGTTCTTATACTTGGTGGCTTTTCAGTTGCCAGCTCATACTATATATTTGATCTGTGACACTCCTCCCTGTCTAGTGTCATTAGTTCACTCAATCTAATAGAGAACATTTGTGAAGGCCAACCCACTCAGATTCTTAATGTTGAATTAACTTCTGTTCCAGCTTTCTCCATTTCCACTTTTACTGGAAAAACAAAAAAAAATTCTAAGCTTGCTTCCCCCCTTTCGTGTGGCAGGTCTTGTCCAGACACTGATTTGCTGTGTCCATGACTGGTTGTGAGCTCCTAAACCCCCCTCCCACGTAACTGGGGTTAAACTATTCCTGGCACCATAAAGTCTGTTCTTCAAAATTTCCCTTGAAACTAGCCATCTTTTTAGTTTTAGCACTCAAATCTGTTTCTTTGAGCTCAGCACTTGTTCAGAACTCATTGTAAGCACTAAATAAGTTACAAATTACTACAGCACTCAACTTTCCTCACTTGTCTAGAGGAAACCAGTTTTTAGTACTTAATAAATAAGCACCTATTCAAGCATGTCTAAATGTCATATCTCTGTGTTTTCTCCTGTCTACCTGATGAATTTGGGCATCTTGGGACAATGCAGCAATTGCCTCATGTACACAGACAACCCTCTCCTCCTACCACCCAACACTACGACCTATGAGAGATGCACTTATATAGCCAAACTGGAAGCAAAGCTCTCTTCATCAAAGACTGGCCTAGACAGTCAAGAGGAGAAGGTAAACACTTGCACTGCACCACACTCATCACATAGTCCCTCAAAACCTACACCACCAAAACACACACACAGAAGCACAAAACACACACCTACATTCACGGAGGCCATCAGTACAAATCTGCCCAAACAACAGAGACCTCCAAAGCAGAAACGCAAGCAACCTCCACCCCCCAACACAACCCAAATGACACATAGCCCACATACTCAGTGTGCCACTCAACTTCAGCCCATAAGGCATAATGTACCCTACACTCTAGTCATAGGTGACTCTATAGTCAGGCACACTGATGTTCCACTCATCAGGCTAAACAAGGAAAAAGTTACTGTCAGCTGCCTGTCAGGTGCCAGGATCCGCCACATAATGCACACATTCAGAACACTCCACAACAAGTACAAATATGACTCTGTCATTGCCCATGTTGGTGTGAATGACCTGAGACGTACCTCCCTGGACTACATGAAAAGAGACATGGAGGAGCTCTCTGATCTTGTAGCCCAGGCAGGTATGACCCTAGCCCTGAGTAGCATCCTGCCATCACCCAGAATGATACCACAGTACAAGGACAAAATGATTGACTTTAACAATTGGCTAAGCTTCTGGTGTCATTCTAAGGGAATCCAGTATCTGTCTGCCTGGGATGACATGATCGACAGACCACGCTGCTTTGCCAGAGATGGCCTGCACCTGTCACCCCTAGGATTCCGGATACTGGCAAAGGCTCTTGCCACCCCTATAGTGCCTTTTTTAGGCAAGGTTCAAATGACAAATTCACCACCATAGCAGGTACAAGGAAGCAAAATCTGAGGGTAATGCTACTCAGTGCTAGAGTCTAAACCTCAAAATGCACTCACTCGAGGCACTCCTTAAAATGGAGAACATTGACATCTGTGCAGTGACAGAGACCTGGTTCAAAGCTCCAGAGAGCATCCCTGCATTACCAGGCTATAATTCATACCACACCTTTCGGCCACCAAACCCGGACCGAAACACTAAAGGTGGAGGCGTGTCCATATTCATTAAGGATATCCACACCTCCAAGCTAGTTGCTCAGCATAATGCATCCGAGATTATCCAAGTTCAACTAACTCTGGGCAAAACTGCAATCCAGATTGTAGCTTGCTACAGACCCCCCCCCCACCATGCCCCAGGATTCCCACTCTTCTTTTCTTGATACACTGAAAAATATTAAGGTACAACCCAACACTCTAATAATGGGTGATTTCAACTACCCTACTGGGAAAACTACTCATGTACCAAATCTTTTGCTCAACGTTTTCTGGAAATCATCAATTCCAACACTTTGGATCAACTTATCCACATCCCCACCAGAGGCAGCAATATCCTAGACCTGGTCATCACCAACATGGGTGACCGGTGTTCCACAACAGAGGTCAGCTCCTCGTTGGTCAGATCCGACCACAAGCTAATCACCCTAGACATCCACATCCTGCTCCCACCCCCTATTAGGAAAACAACCATAAAAAAATTCTCCAAAGCCAACTTCACACTTCTTAAGACAGAAGTGGTAAACTTCACGACACCCATGCAGATGGACAATAGAGGCATGACTGCTGAATCCTACACAAATGCACATTTTAAGCACTTACAAGAGTGCATGGATCGTGGTATCCCTAACAGAACCAAGATGCTATCCTCCAAAAAAAGGAAGCCAGTCTGGTGGTCTTCTGCCATAAATAAACTCTACAACAGAAGAAAGAAACTGTTGCAAAAAAGAGTAACATCCCATGATTGGAGGAACTCCCTGGTCAGCCTCAGTAAGAAGCTGAGATCCATCATAAAATCCTCCAAAGCTAGTTATGAAAACAAAATTGCCACTGATTCTAAAGACAACCACAAAGCATTCTATAGCTATGTCAAGAATCTCAATGGCAACACTCAGATCTGCTCTGAGTTACAGCACAATGACACTAAATATACAGAACCAGCTGATATTGCCAACATCCTGGCAGATAGGTTCAGTGCTAACTTTACCCCCCTATCACCCCCTAAATGGTCCATCTTTATACTGGAAGAATACAAAGTTCCTGTAATCATGGCTGCACAGGTAAAAACCTCACTCTCCAAAGCCAAGAACACAGCATCCATGGGACCTGACAACATCCCAGGCTGCCTTCTACATGAACTACAGAATGAACTGGCACCCCACCTAAGTACCATGTTCAATCATAGACTCACCTCAGGCTTTGTGCCCATTGAATGGCGCACCATGACAGTTATCCCACTACACAAAGGGGGGGGGGGGCCACAACAGACCCCAGGAACTACCGCCCCATTAGCTTGACGAGCCTGGTCTGCAAGGCCATGGAACGTTTCATCATGGAATTCATAAACAAAGACACTGGAGATCTCCAAACTCTGGACCCCACACAGTTAGCATTTGTAAAAGGCAGATCATGTCTCCTAAACCTGATAGACTTCTTTGAAGTAGTCAGCAAAGCCATAGATGAGGGTAAGGTGGTTCACACAGCCTATCTAGATCTCGCCAAGGCATTCAACACCATCTCCCACTCTGGAATTATAGATAAACTCACTAAAATAGGTATAAATCCCTATGTCACAAGATGGGTTGTCAACTGGCTTACTGACAGAACCCACACTGTGAAAGTAGCAGACTCCAAATCAGACTTCAGACCAGTGACAAGTGGAGTACCACAGAGTTCAGTCCTGGGTCCTCTCCTGTTTGGTATCTACTTCTCTGAAGTACAGGCTAACACAGAAGGTCTTTGGCTAACTAAATTCGCAGATGACTGCAAACTAGGAGCTATAATCGAAACTCCTAACGATGTGGACATCCTACAAAAGGGCCTCACTGAGACAGATGCCTGGTGTCAAAGCCATGGTCTCAAGCTCAATGCCAAAAAGTGCATTGTCATCCCCTTTGGCAAAAACTCTGTACCCATGAACTACCACATAGGCGGTAGTCTACTTAACACCGAAAGTGTGATAAGAGACCTTGGGAAACAGGAGGACAGTAGTCTCTCTTTTGATATTCACATCACCACAGTGGTTAGGAAATCCTTCTACGTGGCACACCTCATCACAAAAGGTTTCTCATCCAGAAAAAAAGAGGTCATTGTTCCCCTCTACTCATCACTCATTAGACCCATTACAGAGTACAATGCCCCTTTTGGTATGTACCTCACAAGACATCTACAACAACTGGAAAGGCCGCAAAAATCCTCACAAAGAGGATTACAGGCCTCAAACAGATGCCTTACGCAGACCGTCTCAAAAAACTCCAGTTTTACTCCGTCACATATCGCTTACTCAGAGGCGATCTCTGCCTAACATACAAAGCTATGTCAAACCCAGAGCTGTTGGACATGCTCCACTTAAAGAAATCCCAATCCTTCTGAGCTATACGCTCTAGGGACCTAAACCTTGTCACCACAATAAACAGAACATGCTGGAGGGATAGATTCCTGTCCCAGATTATTCCCATACTCTGGAATAGACTACCTATCTATGTCAAACAGAGCTCCTCATTAGCACTCTTCAAGAAAAATCTTGATGATTGGATGGGTAATAGGAAATTCACCCCGGGGATCACTTCTGTGGTTCTGCTTGACAGGGGCACAGGAAAATAATTTTTTTGGGTGGCGAAAGCCAGGGTACTTTTTTGGCTAGGCTTGTATAGGCACTAGGGCCAATAGCCTAGTACCTACCTATGAACCTATGAAGATGGATGGATGAGCTTTGCTTTATTTTTATGGATAGTCTGTTCTGGAACAGTGGTAGCCTCTGTGATATATATCCATCTCTCCACAACATTCAGTTTAGATACCTGGACTGAGTATTTCTGATGCCATTTGACTTGTTGATATTCAGTAGGTCCATCTTTATTATGTCGGAGGATGCTTTGTATGGCAGACATGTCACCTCTAAGCACTCTGTAGGATACTGAGTACAGTAATAAATCTTTGAGGTGGCCCATGCAAGACCTATTGTTTAGGACTTGTTTCCTTTTAGTAAGGTATCCCTGAAGGTATTCCAGTTGTTGCATGGGGCTGGATAGATACATGCCAAAGTGGGCATTATACAAAATGATTATCATAATGAGAACTTTGTAAAGGGGGACAACAACATCTCTAGATCTAGTCACAATCAATTTGTTTATAAGCTGTGCAATATAGAAAGGCTTTCTTATGACTCTGGGCACATGTTGGTCAAAAGTCAGGTCACTGTACATACAAGTTCCCAAATGCCAAACAATTGGATCAGTTCTCAGAGGGCATTGTCATGATTTTGACACCAGTTATTATTTGTGACAAACCTTCCTGCATGATGGTTAAGTCATTTGGGGATTCAATAACTTCTCTTAGCTTGCAGTCATCTCAAACTTAGCTGGCCAAAGCTCTTTGGTATTTCCTTTTACTTTGAGATGTATATGCCAAACAGAAAAAGTCTCAGCACCGAACCCTGGGGGACTCCATTGGTGACTGGTCTCTTCCCCTGTTTTGATCTCCTGCATCCTGTGAGCCAAGTTAGCAATGCAGCTGGTGATGTAAGTGTTTGCTCCTACATTATTCATTTTTTGTACTCCACCTGAGTAGAGGATTGTGTCAAAAAGCTTGGCCAAGTCAAGGTAATGAGGTGTGAACTGTTTTACCTTCATCCATTGGTTTGGTAATAAGAGTAAAGCTTAAAATTTTCCCATGATTTTGAGCCTTTCACACTTTCCTCTCGGCTGTTTTCAAACACATTTTTAGGGCCATGCATACATGTATGCATTCCTTGATTCACCATTCTGATTGTATTAAATTATATTCCTTGTATAATACAGTACCAGTTGTTAGAATGTGTTTTAAATCTGTAGTTGTGAACAGTCTTCCAGTAAGCAATGAAACAAAATGTATGAACCAATAATGACAAAACAAAACTACCCATTTTAGAAAATTTCAACCATAAAGGCCACTCAAACTTCTCATAATCCACCAATATCAGTAAATATACAAAATGTCTGCAGAAGTAAGTCATCTAAATAATTCCACATTTAAGGAATCTATAACTAATGAAGAGGTTGCTGCTAGAAAACAACTCTATATTTCAATGTTTCATCTAAAAACAAATTGGCTGTTGCCCTTGAAGAATAAATTGCCTATGTTATATTAAAAAATGATAAGTTAATAATATTGCAACAGGGAATAGATGGCAAACTGATAACATGTTCATTGTTATTAGGCAACTCCTCAAAAGGCGGACATACACAAGACTGTAGCATCCACTCCCTTTAAAATACAACATAGTACAGTATCAGCGATCTATCTGCATACTGTGGGAGTAGAACCCACAGCCTTCTGCATCAAAAGGAAGCTATTACCTGTTGTGCTAACAATGCAAATGGTCTTGGAATATGCAGCGCTAAACTTCTCTTCCTCTGAAGCTCTCAGCTCCTTCTAAAAATATTTATTTAACCAGGAAAGTCAGACTTGGAAGAAATCCAGTTTTCAACAGAGGCCCAGGGAGAAATGCATGTCTTTGTAAAATGGGAGGAAACCAGAGTACACCCACCCAAATACAGGGAGGACATACAGATGCCACACCCCAGCCAATCTCTTGCTGGGAGACAGCAACACTACCACTGCACCATCCACTTGACACAAATAAAGCTCTCAATTTAACAGCAGAAGAAATCTGGAAAAAGCCAAAATTTATTTGGGGGGGGGGGCAAAGTGCTAAAACCAGAGACACATTTTAAATATTGCTTGTATAATCTTAGAAAGCTGCTAAAATAGTGTTTTGTGTTACTGTGTGTTTCCAAATAAAAAGATGGTAAGACTGAAACTTAATGGGCTTTCATTATGATTTGCCAGAAACTTAAAGGGCTTTCATTATGATTTGCCAGAAAGCCACAAATCTTAAGAGGAACAGACCAAAAATATGAGCCAAGCTCCCCGAATCACATGTGGTGGTGTGGGTAGAAAATGCAGGGCCCTGTACCTAAGGTACAGGGTTTGAGCCAAATTACACACAGACGAGCAAAATATTGTTTTGGAGCTACTGCATAAAATAAATGGAACTAGCAGTAAACTACCATCACTATCACTTTGGAGCTACAGCCCTTTTTGATATAAATCCAATAGCATTGTACCTACAATCTCTAGCACATAAATTATTCCAGAAATTAAACAACTTGAATGCATCCTTGGTCAAAGCATTACACTTGTAATTATGTGCAAATGACCTCTAGAAACAGTCAGCATCTTGGAATACTATGCAATCTCAAGTGGTACCCACCGTCAGAGCCCATTCTAACGCCAAAATAACTGACTGTAAATGTTTTGAATCCTTGACGACAATTTGTAAATATCATTCTAAGCAATGCCTCAGATATTTCACCAACTTTCACACTGTTCTCACACCACCATGGGAACAGCCAGCAATTCCTCATACAGTAAACTCATGTACTGTTACTTCCTATGTTTTCTATTCTGTATATTTGAAATACAGAATTAAAAAATACAATGCGTACACTAACATTACTACAATCAAATCTGTAACAATCTGTGAACCATTTTGTGACTGGTTTGATTAGGTATTGAGGGAAATTCCAGCCACTTTAAAGAACATAGTGGGATAAAGAAAGATTTAGGCCAATGGCAAAGTGAGCTATCTAGCTACTGCATAAAATAAGTGGAACTAGTACTAAACGGTCATCACTATCACTTTGGAGCTACTGCATAAAATAAACGGAGCCAGAAATACCACTTCAGAGCTACTGCATAAAATAAATGGAACTATCACTAAACGGCCATCACTATCACTTCAAAGCTACTGCATAAAATAAACGGAGCCAGAAATATCACTTCGGAGCTACTGCATAAAATAAATGGAGCTAGCACTAAATGGCCATCACTTCGGAGCTACTGCATAAAATAAACGGCCATCACTTACTGCATAAGCATAACAGAATGAAATATCACTGACTTACTCCAGAACTGGAGCCTTAGAAGAAGGAAGCAGTTATCCACGGAGCTAACACTTGGGAGCCTTATCAGCAAGAAGTGCTTTCCACACACATTTGTGTTTAAATTAGTGTGCGATGTGTGCATGAGTCCTCCTCCCCCTTGCCCTGTGGTTCCGGTGCCTATAGCTATTGTTTACCACCTGTTTGTCTTTTCGGCCGCCGGTAGTGATTCGAGTCGGGAAATTGAAAAATAAAAAGACATGCTAGAATAGATGCAGCTGAATCATTCAGCTGCATCTGTCTTTTGAGCCATGGCTTTTTTTTTTAAATGAGATGATCTGCAAAAGTGGGGGGGGGGCTCCCCTCCCCCCTCAATCTATGGTTCCAGTGCCCATGCTTGCTAAGGATGTGTATATTTCCACTACAACATGAGTATATGTACCTGCATCATCTTATTGTATGTTTGTAGAAGGTACTGCCAACAAGTTAGCCTACAACATCAGAGCAACCTATCCCTTTACATACCTGTCACTGTTACATAACTGTTATGCCCAGTCTACTGTATGTGTGGGCCTATTGTGGTGAGTATAGCAGTTGCATACCTAGACACATTTTCCCTTCACCACTGAACCACAATAGGGTTATATCACCAGTGTTTGGCAATGTAACCCAAACTGTGGGCAGCAGAGTGCATGCCTTACCACAAACATACCTGTTGACATGTATGTCCCTTTGATTAGTGCAGGTACTACACAGATTACTTCTTTTGCTGTGGATGTGAATCTATGATATCCAATAGAATACAGTCATACTCTTGTGTCACAAGTGTCTGCATACCTGGTGGATGAGGCAAGAAGCATAGGCTGAACAATTTTAGCCTTGCTGAAAATGATGACCTGTTGTGACCACTTAAGACACACGGATAGTACCCATTGAGGAGAGTGGGTGGTGACCAGTCTTTACATAACCAGATGTGCACACAGAGGTCTATGACATCAGTGCTGTGGGGAAATGCAGTCACACATTACAGCAGGATTTTAAGAATGTTAAACTGCTATGGGAGGGTTGAGGGGGGGGTCAGCTGGGAGCAGCAGGATGACAAAGCCAGAAGAGTTTTTAGTGTCTCTGAATCAAGACACAAGTTCTGGGATTAGCCCTGGAAGACTGAACGCTGACATAAGGATTGACCCACTCAATGTGTCTCAGTAGATTATGCCCGAAGGTGCAAAAGGTTAGTACCTTTTACACCAGATTCCAGTACAACAGCACTGCTCATAGACACTGCAGGCTGCCCATAGCAACTGTTCAGAGCTATGTTTTGGTTTATGTACATTCATGTAGGGATGATGACAGAGATACGTTAGGTTTGTATGATATATCTTGCATGGATATCCTTAACATTCATGCCACAGGGGCACAGTTTTGACACAGGTACCCATGCTCACTCTGGTATGCATTTCCCTACATATTTATGGGGCACAGCTCAACTATGGTGATACCTATAGAGACTTAGGCATGGCGACACGCTTAGGTTAGTACTTCTGCTGTTGCTAATGATGAAGATGATGAGACATAAATACAGGAGTCACAGTCTGATGACACAATGGCACTTTCTGTCTCTATCCTGGATGCATGTCCTCCCTAATATAGGATAAATGTATGTGAGCTCACCTGTACAACAACATCAGGCTGTACAGTATCAGCACTCACTGTCCCCGGTTGAGGAGCGATTCCTTATGTCTCCTGGATATAATGATGCACCTTCCAAAGCTGTAGCATACTGCATCTGAAGTATGTATAATTACAATTTTGTAGACCCACAGAGGTGCCTGATGTCACCACTTGTAACAGGTTGCCACTAATATGTGACAGCATTCAGGATCAATTAGCATAGATACTGCAATATTGATGCTATAATGCAGTCCAGTATGGACCTCATTTCTGAGTTACATGACATCCATAAGGACATGCTCACCAGAGACACAGTAATGATTGGTTGGGGAACAGGATTTCTTTTGCCACCATCACCTCACTTATCAGAACTTTTGAAAGAGGTCAGGGGAAAACATGTATAAGAGGGACAGTGTAGGGATGTCATCACAGCGTACATAAGCCTTACATGTATTTGGATGTGTACTGTGGTTCACCATTTTACTATTGCATAGTCAAACATGACTATGTCAAAACCTACAATACTGAGACAAAAAGATTGCAAGCCAGAAATTCTGAAAACCAGAAGGCCAAAATATTTCAAACACTGAATCTACTGACCTGACTGGACATGCAAACAAGTGCTAACTTGGGTCCAGAAGGTGGAGCAACTCTGGGAGTTTGATTATGTTTAATTATGTAGTCTTTGGCATTCTTGGCTTGCAGTATTTTTGTTACAGTGTTGAGGATTTTGACTATGCAATAGTAAACCACTCCACCATTCACTGTTTTGGAAGGCCACAACTCTTACCCTCCATTGACCCGACATACTTATGCTGTTGCAGGTTTGTGTATGCTATACTGAAATCTGGCCATATTCTGTGTTCCATATGAGTATCATAAGTCATAGATCCAGTGGGTGTCCTTCATCACCTGCAGCAGAGTTTGGACATGTATAAGGTGCTTAGAGTTTCATAGGTTCAAAGGTAGTTACTAGCCATGCAGTCCATGAGACCATTAAGGAGTTTAGCCTAATTTCTCAACTGCCCCAGTGCATTGTCTGATTAACTGACTTGCAAAGAGTAACACAATAGACAAGTGGAGACTGGAGAAATCAAACCCTGACTAGTAAGCAGCTCCTTAACAGTTCATTGCCTTAATCCTCTGCACTAATTACCAGACTTCCATGCCTGTCCGTAGGTAGGTTTACTACCTATGTACACATTAGATATGTAGCAATATAGTGATAGATCATCACATTGCCTGACCAACTAGATGGCCCTGTGGACTTTCTGTTTGCAGGAGGTTGTTATATGGCTGAGATGTGTGTTATATATGTGTGAATCACGTGAACTGTATGGGTGCTATGTGGACATGTTATTTATGAACTTATGCATGTCATGCACTACCTGGCAGTGCAGAGAATGGTACTCATCATGTTCAAATATCTTTGGGACTATATGCCACAGGGTCTTTATTTCTACATGTATACAATCTATGACACCCTGTACTTTGGAGGGATGATGTCATAGAAGGCATGCATTGCGTTAGCACTCTCCTGTGGCATGCTAAGAAACAATATATGCTCCTTCTCATATAGAAGCATTATATAAAGGAATTTGTTGAGTATTTTGGAGGCAGAGGCCTATCAAATACCCAAGATGACCCAAGATGGTCTCTGAAATGTCCATTTAGACAGTATAGAAAGAGCTAGTTATTCCTTGTTCTCCACAAGTATGAGAACATCTCAAATTCCTATTAATTCTCCTGATTAACTTTAAAGTGATCCACAATCTCTGGTCAATGAAATTGTGATGAGTTGGTAATGGTTGCATTGGCACCGGATGGCACCAGGCATGAACCAGATGAACTAAGGGCTAGAGCTTGCTGGCGCACGATGGCTGCTGTGACTCAGAGCATTCTTTCTAAATGCAATGATGGAATCTTTGGGGCAATCTTTGTCTTTTGCACTCAATAATACACAACTGTGGTCATTTATATAAATCTTTTGGTATGCATTTGAGCTCAATGAACTAGCATGCAAAATAGAATTATGAATTGGTAGTAGCCTGCATCTGACTGCATGGTGCTGATTTGGGAGCAAATGCAAGCTACACATTATACATACATGCATACAAATACATCAGAATGGGTAATAATGCCTTTCTAGCCTGCAGGTATACCAAAAAAAGAATTGCCATAATACGTAGAAGTTGTCTATGAATCGTGTGGAGAATCTACAACTGGTTGAGCCCATCTTTAAATTTCTGGCACTGTGTTACAATAGCAGTTCCTGGTATATGTGATCCTAGTAGAATAACACAGCTCTTTCTAAACTTCTCATGAAAATAATAAATCATGTGCAGTCAGAAAAAAGAAAAACAATTACACTGGCACTTAATAAAGACAAGGTTGACTGAAGGTAAATTTGAAATTTCAATTCCTTTTGCAAAGTTATTACTTTTCATGGAAATTAAAAGAGACAGGTTTGCTTCAGAACTTTAAGTTTGGGAATATATCATATTGCTGTGTGACTGTCAATACATCTGTCATGTAAAAAAAAAGTTCGACATTCAGCAAATGGAATTTCACAAGATGGTTACAATGCCTGTTTTGAAGACTGAAAGATAATATTAACAACTCCATGAATATCTAACATGCAAATGAAAGAGCTATATTTCGACATGGTAATAAAACAAATGAGAATATAGAAAGCTTGTTTAACCTATCTGCTTTAGAGTTCTCTGCCTAATGTATAAAGCTACAAAACACAGTTAACCCACACATTTTTTTCAACCTTGCAATAACATTTCTATGACTATTTTGTGCGTTTCTCAACTTTTTAAAATGCGTAACTCAAACTTTTTCCCTTTATGGCTGCACTGTGTAACCTCCACTCATTCAGTGAAAAAATATGTCATCACATTACCTTTGAACTGTCATACTTCCATTTTCAAATGATGTTCCTCGTGTTTTCATGCAACAATTTTTCAAAAGCATACTACTTCTTTGGACATTGAAGTTTGAGAAGTAAGGCAGATAGGGGAGTGGTACAGTGGGAAAATGACCCATCTCAAGTGTAATGGATTACAATACATAATTAAACTGTTCAGATACAGAAAAGAGAGATATCATCTTACAATTTTAACAATTTTAACACAAGCTTCTTTAACTAACTACATGCATGATTTTAAAATAATTTCAAGTGTGCTATTGTGCTTGGATAATAGCCTACCTGACATCTCTTGTCCAGTTGCCTCAGAATTGTTTTGACCTATTTTGTGTTTTTTCTTCAACTCTTAGTTTTGTTCCTGTTGTCTTTCTCCTTATTTCAGTTGTAAGTGATATGTATGACTTGAACCACATACATCACATAATTAATCTTTTATTGTTTATTAATTGTGAATGTTTTTTTCACCCATTTCTTCAAATGGTTATTTTTTTGATTAGTGAACTACCCCAGTAAACAAACTTAAATAAATAAATAAATAAATACATACATCTATCGTTTAGACAATTATTTTCTAACTCTTCCCTTAAGAATCAGGAAAAAGTCTAAAAATTTGTCAAGGAAAACAGTTTCATATTGTGAACACTTTTTAAACATTAATACTGTTCAGAAAGAAAGATTATACAATACGATACTTTAATTCATAGGTTCATAGGTTCATAGGCTCATAGATTATACAATACGATACTTTAATTAATATACATTTGTAAATACAAATTATGCATCTCAGAGTGCAGGAACTATTTAGTGGCTCAAGTCATCTCAATTATCCCACAGATTTATTAACAAAAAGGTTCATTTTGAGCTTCTTCCAAAACGTCAGGAGCTGTACTAATTAGCTTCCAATTATTTTAACTATAACCTTCATATCCTTACTATCGATAGAATATTACAAATACATTGTTAATTTCCAATCCGTTATTTGCAACCTTATTTTCACTCTGCAAACCTGTTTCTATACTATTCTTAGCATAGCTTTTCATCAAATACCTTTTGTATAAACTTTGAGCCTTACTGTCTTCACTGGTGAGATGCTTAATTCTCAAAAACTGCCTTTCTGCAACATTTGTCTTCTGATGCAAAGGATGCATACTGCCAAAATGCAAATATCTGCTACTGCTAGAGTTTCTATAATTAATACATGATACTTTCCCCAGTTTACTTTCTGTACACCAATATGTCTAAATAGGAACATTTTCAATAATTAACTTACCAGTGGAATAATTTAGTTTTCAGTTTTTAAATGTGGAACTTCTGCCAGTGTTTCATGTGTGGTAGCTTCACACAGTGTTATTGAGTTGGTAGGTGTATGCATTGCCAGTTACAGTGGCCAGGATATGCTCTTCCTATTGATGTAAGCAGCAGGTCACTCATAATGGTGTCTAATGTTGTGTGTTGCAGGCAATGTAGGATATATCTTGGAACTGTGGATGATGAACATCATCCAAAATCCCCAGATCTTGTATGAGATGGTGTACAACACCATGCTTTTCTGGAACACTGTCAAACATGTGTTCAAATACCCTGAAGGCATTCTTCTGCTGCCTGAATGCACCTGGTGGTGCACTTGGGTGTGCACCTAAGACCTACAGTCAGTTATTCATGGTGTGCGCCTTGCTACACAATATGGTAGTACAGAAGCTGTTACAACATGGGCACATTGCAGTATTGCATGATAGACCTGCAGCAGTACAGGAGCAGTCAGGTTCCGGGTTAGCAATAGAAATACCTGCAGTGATATGATACCCCATGCAATACTCTGTGACATTGGGAAAGAAGCAGCATCTGATCATGGGTCATGACATGGACAACACAAGGAATATAGCTGATACATTCATTAACCAACCCGACCTGTGCATTACAGTGCACTAACTGGTCAAGCTATGAATCAAATATTACCTTACCCAGACATAGCAGAGGGGTGGGCAGTGTACAGTCATCATCATCACTATCATTTGCACATCTGGGTGGAGCAAAGTGTCAAGTGACATCAATGTTGAACTATTTGTAAAGGTTACTGGAGATGAATATGGTAGCCATGCAGGTGGATAGTAGGTTGGGGGGTTGTCAGGGTTCATATCTTTCAGTATTCTAGTGGCCCTTCCTTGTTGTGAACATTGGCCAGGTGTACTTCATGGCCCTTTATTATCAGAGCTGGATGCACCCAGTGTGTAGGATAGTGTTGCACTTCAGGTGTGAGTACAGAAATGCTGCTTTGGCTGCCCATATGGGGAGGAAATAGATGCATGGAATTCATGACCCTGTAGATGGCAGCAGCTAGATGTTACACTCAGTAAGCCAAGTGATGAATAGGGATGGTGTACACCTGCAGGATCCAGGGAGACTTCTTCAGTGGTGCATTCCTGCAGTGAAGCCAGATGAGCATTGGCCATGACCATGAGATGAGATATTCCAAACTTAGGAGTGGAGAATGCCATGACCAGGGATGATAGGGATGCAGTCTCTGGAAGAGTGCATGCCACCTGCATAAGTCTGGCCTGTGAATATTGATTCTAAATTTGGATACTTGCAGAACTATGATGGGCATTGCCAGTATCCTTGTGGATGCTCCAATGCATGTCAACTGGACCACCAGCACCCTCAACAGATATATTTATTCCAAGTCCTTAAATGCCATGCAATGCTCTTTTGCATGTAGTCCAGCTCATTTTACAGTCCCTGCAGTGGTTGCATGTCATCACATAGCCTAATGGCCAACTCAACATTTCTGTCATGGTGTCTGCACCAGAAAGACTGACCTGCACATTCACGGATTGATGCAAAGTATGGTACCAGGTCATGGCATACAGTGCTTGATGCCGAGGGTGGTAGCCAGGTCAAGGAGTGACCTGGAGTTATGTTGGCCATGTTGAACTACACTGCTCTCCCTTATTGTGCATTTACCCACATTGCATTCAATATGCAGCAGTAAAAGTACCCATACTACAGATGGTCACATGACTAATGTGAAAAGAACAATGAGGCAGTGTGCCCAAGACCATGTGTGTTCACATGCACAATGAAGTGTCTCATATCTGCAACCTAGGCACTGTGAGATGACCACAGAGAGCCAGCACAGCTAAGTAATAAATGAGTTCATATAAATGGGGAGAAAAGGGAAAGACAGGAAGGATAGAACTGCAGTATGGGACATGAATAACATCTTTGGTGTTGGCTACTGTATAGCTTGTGTGGGGTTAACAAGTACAGGACATCCAGTGCTAAATACAAGTGATGTCAGAGGTTCATCCTAGCTGTCTACCACCACTTCATGTACAGGAGATGTGTACAAGCCCTCTAATATCAGCATTGCTGAGAGTGCCTCTATATCATCAGACTGTGCTATGTACATGATGCCATCATCAGCAGCTGCAGATGACAATCTAACCTCACACATGTGCTAACTTGTTGTACTTGATCCTCCATTGGTAGAACCAGTATAAGCAGGAAGGTAACATACCTGTGGTAGTGAGACATGTATGTCCTACTCCCACCACTCTGTACTATGCAGACTGCTATAGGGCACTTACATAAATAGCATATGGGGTCCTACATTCCCTGTGTTAAAGGGTGTCACAGATGCAGACCCAATGCATTTGCAGAATGGATGAACCTATTCTGCAGAACAATTCAGTCACACTTGTAGGTCTGTGTACAATTCAAAATGAACATGCTAGGACTATGGTGGTGAATCCCCTGCAGACACTCAAGCAGTGGTCCCCAGCCTAGCTTCCACATCAGAGCAACCACCAGATAAGAGGATTCTCTCATTTGCTCCAACAGGGTTACCAGGATCTCTTCCACGTCTCTGAGATGATTCTGTGTTAGTGGTCCAACTCATGTGGTCAGTCTGTCCCTCGTGCTGTCATGTGCCTTGATTTTGGCATGTAGTATAATATCAGTGATCCTGAAGTACACATGTACTACTGTCATATTATGCCTTTCTATCCTATGCATTAATTACTTCCACCACTCCCTGTTACATCTTGCCTTAAAAAGTATTGTCATTTTACTCTTTTCAAGGATACACATGACATGTGTGCATTTGGTGCGAACTAACATCTCTGCCTCATGTGTAGCAAACATTTCCAGCCATTGCCATTTTCTTGAGCCCATGACAAGCCAGGTACACCTGTGCATTATACATATGGGTTAGTGCATGCATCCTTTCATGTACTTGATGCACCACCATGTCTCAGCAGTGTCCTTCCTGCCTCCATTTAGTGGTCTTATACATGTAGTAGCTAATGTGGTATGGCCATTCCCACTCTGTTCCCTACTGTCAGTAGCAATGGACATGTTACTACTGCCCACAGTCTTGCAGCACTGTGCCATTGGTCATTAGTGTAGTGCACATTCTGTGCCTCTCAACTCTCTCTTTGCACATACCCATGCTTGTCATCTATGTATAGGAGACACCGTTTTCCCTGTAGCATGTCTTGCAGTCTGTGCAGCTATTCCACCGTGTGCCTTCCCCCACTCTAAACAATAACATGTCTTCCACATGTGTTATTTTTTTTTTCTGTCAGGTGCACCCTACACACACACACACACACACACACACACACACACGTACAATAACATGTAATGCCCTTGTGTTCTTTTCTGTGTAATTGTAAGCCTTCAACTAAGCAGTGACCTGTCATTTTTTTGGTTTGTAACTCACCCAATATACTGTTGACTATTTGTTGCTGTTCTTTCCCTGTACCATATTTTCTCAGTAAACATCTGAGATATGTTAACAGTTGTCTTGCCTTCTTTCACTGTGTCTGTATCACTGTATAAATTATTTTCCACTGATTTGCAGTTCCCAAATTGCTCTTCATAATGCAGTCACCCAGAATATGGCAAATGTGCTTTCTAATTAAGCTGCAATGGACTTTGTAACTTGGTAATTATGATAATGAGCTAATTTAGACAAATTATCTCAGAATAGCAGACAGAACATGATGGGCTGTTATCCATTGCCAGTGCTGGCCCCTGACCCTTCCTGGGCTAGATTATGTGCATACTGTGCCCATGCATGGACACTGTAAAACCCATACTACCATCTCTCTGCACTAGAGATCCTTTCCAAAGTATTTCCATAGTGCTCCCTTACTGCCCAATGATTACATCATGTAGTGTCCATAACATATGGCCATGGGCATGGGACTTCCATTTTTATCCTTGTTCTGACCTGATGAGTGGACATGACCTCATAAGGTGCTGGATGCAGATAGGCTCCAGCTTGGTGTACCCAGGAGAAAAATGTTATATATGCTACACAAGGATTATCAGGAATGCCTGCAGGGTCATGATGATGACAAATTATAAATACTGATGCTTAGTACCAGCTTGCGAGAACAGTGGGTGATGCCACTGACATCAGGTGAGCACTGTAGGCATTGGTATAATGACTTGTGAGGGGGACCATCCTCACTACCCTTACCTGCCAAGCCAGTGGGAAGCAGAAATTAGAAAGAATAAGCTAACATTTGATAATAAGCACTAGATATGCAATGCATTTTCTTGCTTTTTGTAGTCCAAATCACCACATCACCAGTTGCCCTTCCTGTATCTGTCTGTGTCCCCCTGCTATTAGCCCTTTGTGTCCCTTCTACCCCTATCTGCACGTCTGCATTTTGCTTCATTTGCCTCTGCTACCATCCTCTATCCACCTTTCCTCCCACAAATGTTCCTTGCTACCATCCCCAGCTGCCATTCTTCTTCATAAAATTAAAAAGAGCGCTTGTCATAAAAATAATTTACTTTTCCACCTCTCCTACCTCCTTCATATTATCCTTGTGTCACGTGTGTCCTTGGATGTGTTCCTCTGCTTGTTCTTGCCCCATTTGTAGCTTTGTTTTATGTACTCAATGTCTTGAACTCATGTTTAATGATTAATCACATGTTCATATTTTCCTCCTGGTAAAACACGTAAGATAAAATCCCTGGTGTTACTTTACCCATTCCTCTCTCTCTCCGAGTCATGACCTTAGGGTAGTTTCAACAACATGAAGCATAGCTTTGGATCTAGACTGTTTTAGCAGCTATTAGAGTCCCTCCCAAATTCTTTGCCTGCTGGGTCACTTCTGCAAGTATGCTGTCAGTGTACATACTGTGGAGAGAGTGTAAATCATTAGATCCTAAAGGCATGAAGACAGCCCTCATTCCCCTAGCTCTCAGAAGCTTGTTGTAAATCCCTGAAGTAGATGTTGATTAGAAAGAGCACAGTTTGTCCAGAAACATTATTATTGTTGTTGAACAAATGTGTGCCTTTGAGTTTTGTTATGCATATTTTTTTAGAAAGGAGACACATAGTTTGGTCAGAGTATTTGTGCTCGGTATTTATCTCATGTGCTGTATGTTTTGTATATTTTGTTCAGTGAAATAGGAGAACTTGTCTATGGAGTAAGTCCTAGGCCTTTTACTCTGAGGCTCCGGGACAGGACCTGCATTACCAGGTTCCCAGTTAATGAGCATACCTGACCTGTAGGATTGTAATGTATTGTGTCTTTTGTGCCAGAGTCTCTCATTAAGATGCAGAGAGCTGCTGGAAGAAGCTTTATTTGTAAGCTTGTGTTGCAGACTTTCTTTTCTGGCAGAAAGGAGCCTATGTGAAGGTACAGATAAGATAACATTTGGTTTTCATTTTCTCTACCCAGTTTTGTCTGGCTTTGTTTTGGCATATTTTTTTTCAGTTTACTATGTAGGAGCAATTGAAAGAAGTGCTGAAAAGACAGTAAGAAAATAATTTCACAAGTGTCAGAAGTTGCTGAAACATTGAGGTAATATGTGGCTATCATATTTCAAAAGTGCCCACCCTCCCCATTTAATCCCTGCTGTGCAGAGAGAAGTTCTAAAGGTCTGTGTTTTCTGAGGACTTGCAAAAAAGGCTTAATGTTTGATAAGTTGATACAGCCTGAAAAAAGGAGCCAGACATATGCTACTTTGTAACAAATAATCATAACTATGCTGATGTAATAGTGAAGCTAGGTCATAGGTTCATAGATTTTATAGTTAAGCATATGGCCTACTGACCTTCAAGAAGCTTGATTGCTGTAATCCCATGTCGATAATTTCTACTTCCTATAGATGCAACAAGAATATTTTTCAAAGAAACTAATGGATGACTTCACAGTACAAGAAGCTTATGCTGAAATATTTGAAAGCATTGTGTAACAAATTTTCCACTTTTGTTTATGTCTCTGTTCCCTGATCTGGCTGATCTGGTATTAACTTCTGTGGCAGTGCGTTTTAGGCATACACTTTCAAACAGAACATTGTAAGGATTATATCCATACCACTCAAATGTACAGATTTTTGCCTCATATTTTTGGTCTTTTCCTCCTAAAATTTTAGTTTTCTGGCAAATTATTGGCAAAACATTGTGAATTTAAGTCAGAAAATAATGATAGGCATTTTAATTTCAGACTTCATACCCTTGAGAAATAGGGTTACCACCTTTTCAAATGTCCAGAATGGGACATTTTTTGTAGAAACATGTAATTTTGCAGGATAAAACATACCCACGGCAAGTTCAAAGGACAGAGCTTCACGCTAAAATAAAAGCTTATTTGTGTAGCATTTGAGCTGCTTATGCTATTTCATATAACATTTAAGTGATTCAGATAAAAAAATAACTGTTTTATGCAACTATTAAAGAAAACTTATAAAAAATATTTTTTGCCCTAAATCTCAGGACATTTGCCAATGTTTAGTTTTTTTCACAGGACACAACGGCTCAAAGAGGGACTGTCCCTCGCAAAGAGGGACAGGTGGTAACCCTTACATGCTAATGCAAAATATGTTATTCTATCAACTTTCTGTGTTTATAAGAGCAATATTTAAAAAACATTGTCCCTATGTTTGGACCTATGTCCCCCTATTATTTATGGCTTTGTCTAGATTTCTTGCTCTATGAGGTTGAGAGATATGGTTATATCCCATTCTTTTTTCCGGGTCTATATTACAAGATCGAAACTTTAGTTAATCGAATAACTAAAGATTGATCTTTTAATATCGAAACCTAAAAATGTTAAATGGATGATTTAACCTAGGGAACACTTCCCTTGACAGCATGGAAAAAAAACTTTAAATCCTAATTCAAGTGGGGGGGGGGCTTCCCCCCCCAAACTAAATATACCAACTCCGAGATCACTCCAAATTGTAGAAAAGGGCATAATCCACAAAACAGCCAAGGGAAGTGTTTCCCTGGGTTTAATCGGCCGTTCAACATTTTTAGGTTTCCATATTACAAGATCGATTTTTAGTTATTCGATTAACTAAAGTTTCGATCTTGCAATATATACCCTTTTTTTCCTATGTAAACAATTTGCTGCCTTAGAGTTTACATTTTAAAATCGAAGAAGGATGATGTATATTTATAAATAAGTTTGATTATACTCTTAGGATGAAGATGGTGGTGTCATGATCTGTGTTAATTGCAGAGGGTATGAGTAGGATTAGGGAACAGATGTATTAAATACAATTTCTGAGCTTCTTTCTTATAATTATGTGTGATTGCCATGCTACATGGGTTCATGCATGTGTGCTATTCTATCAATCTGCAGACTATTGTATGCATAGAAAAAAAAGTTGCATGCAGTATCAAACCCTATACCTTATATATGCAAGTTAGAAACCTTAACCGTTATACCAAACTCTCTTGTTTGATATAAAAGCTAAGAGAGATAGACTTACTTAAAGGGCAGTCTTAGTATAGCAGTGTGATTATAAGTAACTGAAACCTTATACTTACGTAGAGACTCTGTTTACAGAGGCAGCTAATGTTCTGTTTAATAGAGTGAATGGAAAACTGAGTCTTTGTCTTTTAAACAAACCAATTACTAAAAACTACAAGAAAAATCTAGCTAGAGTTTTCACTGTGTGACGCCTTAAACCTCCTGTAATAGAGGACCATAGGATGTATGCAAATGACCCTTTAAGGACATGAAGTGTTTCAGCTATATAGCTTCAGAATGCCTGTGACTTTTTTCTTTTTCCTTTTTAAGTCTTTATGGGCATATTCAGACCAATAAAGCCAAACCCCTCTAGCTGTAGACATGCATATTTTGGCTTTCTTACTGTGCTGATGAGGTCATAAGAAGGCCGAAACATGCATGCTTGTAGGTATCCACCTTTCTGACTCAGTTTCTTCCATTTTGTAATCATCCCAGAATGCTGGTCAGCAACTCCTTCACTGTAAAGATCAATAAAAACTTCTTAGGGTTTACATTAATAAGGCAAAAAAGGGGGGATAGAGGAGGGAGTAACTGTATGCTTCTGTCACTTAAAACAGGTTGGGAATTCCATTGAGGATTAAACAATTTCCAAGTATCTGGCAGATTCTATAATCTTTCATCATGAGAAAAAAAATCAAATTATTACTGGGTTCAGATAATCCTAATTCAATGACAGAGGCAGATGTGTCTAGAACTTCTACAGGAGTACGTCAATAGGAGATATTTCTGGGGAGGTACTTAGATTACACTCTACAAGTTCACTAAAAACTGCAAGTTGGTCTCTCAGCCTAAGGTCAGAGGAAGCTTTGCTAAGGAAGTCATCTAAGGCTTGTTAAAAGATGGTTCCTCCCACTGTACATGTAGGGCTTGCTTCTCTAGCTGAACACTTTGGCATGAAGGGACATGGATATGTGATAACACAGCTGAGAGAGAAGCTCACCATACCAGTAGGTACAATGATACTAATGCTCAGCTCACCATACCAGTAGGTACAATGATACTAAAGCTCATTTCAGGTTATCGATAGAGGTACCATTTGTTTCTGCTCTAGATTTTACATTTAGTTGGGTACACTGAGGTGGTGTGAGCAGGGAGAGTTATAATTAGTACACAGGAGGTGCAAGAAGTAACAGAGTTTAAGTGACATTTACATAAGGATCTGAGGATTTTGAGGGACTGTAGAACTTATGTCAAATGATGGTTTATTTCAGTGGTTCACAGACATATACTAAGAACTTTGTAAATTTTTGCTATGAATTTTATTTTTCTTAAGTAAGTATAGATTGGCTGACCAGATTTCTCTGCCAGTAGGTACCAGGTTAGCACAGTAATGAATGCTGGCCAAAATGAAGGTGATGTACGAGTATTTAGTTCTGTGCTCTAGAGGCATCCAGTTAATGGAGTTAAGAACCTTGCTGTGATGCATGTATAATTCACATTTGTTACAAATATGGTAATTTAGTTGCTACAGGCATTGCACAGTGTGAGCCAGTTTCAGGCCTGAGATATAAGGCAGGCATTACTTAAATCTACAGCAAGAAAGAGCTTTCTGTTAATGTCAGTAATAGTGTTCTGAATACGTGCTTTGAATATGTTTGCTGTCTATTGTTACTCCTCATTATTTCAATTGCTGAACATTTTGAACAGCAGATGTCAAGCCTTTGAAGTTTATAGTGCTGTTACTGCAGTTACTGTTACAGGTATGGTTTCAAACAGGAGAAGTTTGATTATTGTTTTGATTAAATAGCTTACTTTGCTGCAACCAGACTAATGGGTTAGTGAGTGAGGTCTGCCTGATATAAGCTTCACTATGGTTTTCAGTAAAGGTTTTTGAAAGATACAAAAATAATGTGGCTGTAGTCAATTCCATTGATGCAGTCCATGGCTACGGATTCTACATTTCAGGATGCAAGTAGTTGCTTTTGAACTGTAATCTGGTGCAAAAGCTTTCTGCTCTGCTATAATAAGATTGCCTTGTATAAAGCAGTCTGTTATCTGCTTGCAGATGATGCACTTGTATGTCTGTGTTGAGAGTCTTAGGATACTTCCTGGCCTACGGTTTTTGATTTCTTGGCTTCTTCTACCTTTGAAGGCATGGACAGTTTTCAGTAACCATTTGAAATGTGGGACCCACTAGACAGAGTCCTGAAATATGGAGACTAAATGGCTGAAAGATAACACATATATTAAAAATGTGCCATTTCTAGGAACATTCCCCTTTTTCCAAGGAATGGCGATCTCTGAGTTTATACACACACACACACACACACACACACACACACATATATATATATATATATATATATGTGTGTGTGTGTGTGTGTGTGTGTGTATATATATATATATATATATATATATATATATATATATATATATATATAAAAATATATATATAGGATGAATAGGCTGACGTCCCGGAACACTGACATCTACTCCAGGTAAGTAACTGCTTGGGCATCCTGTTGAACTTTGCCCCTTACCCCCACTGTAATGTGATTTCGGAGTAGGTATATTTAGTTAGGGGGGTGTGGGGGTGAAGCCCCCCACATAGGTGGGTTTGCTTTCCTTTGGTTTTACTTTTTTGTGAGGATGGCCATGTGGTTACTTACCTAAAATGGAAAGTCGGCGTTCTGGGATGTCGGTGTTGTGCAGTCGTCAGCCTTTTCATCTTGGTGTTTTGGAAGTTGGATAAGTGAGCTTTTGGGTTTCTGAAGTAGACCTCTATATACACACACACACACACACACACATATATATATATATATATATATATATATATATATATATATATATATATATATGTTCACTTCAAAATCTTGAAAGATCAAGATCTTGAACTCAAAATCTTGAAAGCTCATAATACTGAAAACTCATAATACTGAAACTCATAATATAGAAAAATATACAGAACACCAACACTTATTATATTGCAGCAGAAATACATACAGAAACATATTACCCTTCTACAATTATAAGCAGGGTGGCTATCATGGGCACAGGAACCATAGAGGGAGGGGGGTGGGGCACCCCCACACTTTTGCAGCAGATCCAGAACATCCAATTTTTCACAGCCCGATGATTTTTAAGTTTTCGTGGCTGACGTCATCCGCACCAATCAGGGCTACCAGCCAGTCAGACTTGAGCTCAAGGACCTCACATCATCATTTCTGGCTAGTGGGAAAACAGCAACGTGAGAGAGATACGAGTGGGAATGGGTAAACGGCAATCAGCAACGCCGGTAGCAGCAAGAGATACAGAAAGCAGCAAAGGCTTTTTCATTTGGGTAAATGTAAGCAGCAGCACTCACGTAAGGAAGCACAGTGTGTGTGCAAGAGATACAGAAAACAGCAAAGGCTTTTTCATTTGGGTAAATGTAAGCAGCAGCACTCACGTAAGGAAGCACAGTGTGTGTGCAAGAGATACAGGAAGCAGAAAAGGCTTTTTCATTTGGGTAAATGTAAGCAGCAGCACTCACGTAAGGAAGCACAGTGTGTGTGCAAGAGATACAGGAAGCAGAAAAGGCTTTTTCATTTGGGTAAATGTAAGCAGCAGCACTCACGTAAGGAAGCACAGTGTGTGTGCAAGAGATACAGGAAGCAGAAAAGGCTTTTTCATTTGGGTAAATGTAAGCAGCAGCACTCACGTAAGGAAGCACAGTGTGTGTGCAAGAGATACGGAAAGCAGCAAAGGCTTTTTCATTTGGGTAAATGTAAGCAGCAGCACTCACGTAAGGAAGCACAGTGTGTGTGCAAGAGATACAGGAAGCAGAAAAGGCTTTTTCACTTGGGTAAATGTAAGCAGCAGCACTCACGTAAGGAAGCACAGTGTGTGTGCAAGAGATACAGGAAGCAGAAAAGGCTTTTTGGGTAAACAGCAGGGGGATGTAAGCAGCACTTGGGAATCAGGTAAGGAAGCACAGTGTCTGTGTGTGTAAATGCCCCCCATGTAATACACCTGGTGGGTAAAGGTACTTAGGCTCAAACCCTGTACCTTTGGTACAGGGTAAAAGGAGCTTAAAGTCCCTAGCCACCACCATTTCTGGGCTTTGTCTAGATTCTTTTGTACTAACAGTTGTGAACTATGGTGAGAAGTCAGAACTGAAGTTGTATTCCCCCATTATTGGCTTTGTTGTTTGTCCAGGTTTTTTGTGCTAACAGTTCACAGCTATGGTGAGTGAGAAGTGAGAAGTGAAGTTGTATTCCCCCATTATTGGCTTTGTTGTTTGTCCAGGTTTTTTTTTTTTTGCTAAGAGGTTGAGAGCTATGGTGTGAAGTGAGAACTGAGTTTACTAAATGATAGCCATTAAGTTTTAGTCTTCCTATTTTTCAGGAAAGTACTGATTTAGCATAGTGGACTGGTGTGTTGTTCTGCCTATAATGCAAAAGATTCTGGGTTCAAAACTTGTCAGTAACATGCATGGTGATAACACAACATTTTTTTCTAGCAACTTTCCAAAATTATACCAACAATGTTTAAAATGTGTCCTTGATAAGTCCCTAGCCACCACCACTTGTGAGCTTTGTCCATGTTTTTTGTGCTATGGTGAGAAGTGAAAACTGAACTTGTATTCTCCCATTATTGGCTTTGTCCAGGTTTTTTGTGCTAAGAGGTTGAGAGCTATGGTGTGAAGTGAGAACTGAATTCACAAATTATAGCCATTAAGTTTCAGTCTTCCTATTTTTCAAACTACTGATTTAGCATACTGGTATGTTGCACTGACTGTAGTGCATAGGGTTCTTGGTTCAAGACTTTATGCATGGTGGTAACACAACATTTTATTCTAGCAACTTTCCAAAATTATACAAGCAATGTTTAAAATGTGTCCTTGGTTTTTGACCTTTTGCCCCCCCCCCCCATTTTTGTCATTATTGGTTCATACATTTTGTTTCATTGCTTACTAGAAGACTGTTCCAAACTACAAATTTAAAACACATTCAAACAAGTGGTGCTGTATTATACAAGGAATATAATTTAATACAATCAGGTTAATACAATCAGGAAGGTGAATTAAAGCATGTATACATGTATGCTTGCTCACAGGATGCAGGAGACCAAAATAGGGGAAGAGACCAATCACCAATGGTGTCCCCCAGGGTTCGGTGCTGAGACTTTTTCTGTTTGGCATATACATCTCAAAAGTAAAACAAAATACCAAGGGGCTTTGGCCAACTAAGTTTGAGATGACTACAAGCTAGGAGCAGTTACTGAATCCTCAAATGACTAAACCATCGTGCAGGAAGGTTTGTCCCAAAAAATAACTGGTGCCAGAATCATGAATTGAAGCTAAACTCCAAGAAATACATTATTGTAGCCTTTGGGAAATTATCTACTGCAGGGAGCTGCCAAATTGACAATGCCCCCTGAGAACTGACCCAGTTGTTTGGCATTGGGGAACTTGTGTGTACAGTGACCTAACTTTTGACCAATATGTGCCCAGAGTCATAAGAAAGTCTTTCTATATTGCAAGCTTATAAACAAATTGATTGTGTGACTAGATCTAGAGATGTTATTGTACCCCTTTCAAAGCCCTCATTAGATCAATCATTTTGTGTAATGCCCACTTTGGCATGTATCTGTCCAGACACATGCAACAACTGGAATATCCACAGAGATACCTTACTAAAAGGATACAAGTCCTAAATAATAGGTCTTGCATGGACCATCTCAAAGATTTATCACTATACTCACTATCCTACAGAGTGCTTAGAGGTGACATGTCTGGCATACAAGGCATCCTCCGACCTAATACAGATGGACCTACTGAACATCAGCAAGTCAAATGGCATCAGAAATACTCAGTCCAGGTATCTAAACTGAATGTTGTGGAGAGATGGATTTATATCACAGAGGCTACCACTGTTCCAGAACAGACTATCCATTCAAGTAAAACAAAGCTCATCGCTGCCCACATGGGGGGTGTAGGGGGGCTTGACACTCTGCTACAAATGTTTAGGTTTTTTTTGTTTTGTTTTTTCTAAATGTTCAAACTTTTAAATGTTCGATGCTATGGTCTTGGCCATATGAGCTTCGAACATTTAAAAGTTCGATCTACTGAAGTAGGTCCATATATATATATATATATATATATATATATATATATATATAGATATATATATATATTATATATATATATATATATATATATATATATATATATATATATATATATATATATATATATATATATATATATATATATATATATATATATATAGTTTCACTTCAGTATCTCAAAATACTGAAACACCAAAGCTCTAATGGCCGAGACCAGAACGCCGAAGTTTCAGTATTTTGAAATACTGAAGTGGCGCTAAAAACAAAATTAAAAAAAAGAAAAGTACTGTTTCTGCAGGGGGGCAAGCCTCACTTAAATATACCGTCCTTGTGATTACATAAAAGTGTGGACATGGCAAATCTCCCATTCTGCACTTCCACATATGGTGCAGAATGGGAGATTTCCCTTTCCTCCACTGTAGCGCAATCTCAGAGTTGGTATATTTAAGTAGGGGGGTGCAGGGGAGCTTGTCTGTAGTGTTTTTTTTTTTTTTTGGAGCACTTCAGTAATTCGGAATACTGAAACTTTGGCGTTCTGGTCTCGGCAATTACAGTTTCGGTGTTCCAGTATTTCGAAATACTGAAGTGAAACTATATATATATATATATATATATATATATATATATATATATATATATATATATATATCAGTTTGTGAGGTGGGGGGATTGCCCCATTGCTAAAAGAAGTGTTAAGGAGAAGATCATTTTTTCAAAATTCACTCCTCCTGTGTCCTTATATTTCTTTTTTTTTTTTTTTTAGCTTTTTGTCACTTGGCACAATGTGAGACAATGTCTGTTGCACAGGCTTCTGCGTATTACAATTCTTAGTGGCACTGCAGAAAAAAAAAAAATATATATATATATATATATATATATATATATATATATTTATTTATTTTTTTTTTCTGATTCTTTTTTTGGTATCCTGGAAAAAGGCTGCCCATTGAAGCCATGCTCTTTGAACTTTGAGAGAAGTTTTTAACCATTGTTATTGCTACTGACTAATAATGTATGCATTATGCCTGTAGTTAGGTGGTGTGGATGTTTACCAGTCTATATTTGAGTATTGTTTGATGGTGGAATCAAAGTGTCATGTGAATTTGTTTGCTTCATGTTGTGGAGATGACAGAAAAAATGGATTGCTTTTACTGCAATTATGTTTTCCTAGCAGCTTTATAATAGTTTTCTAGAAAGATTGAAGTCTACTAAGGCTAATTTCTTATATATTCCTGAAGTTAGACCTTTTTGCCTGGCTAATGTAATTTTGACATTTGTGTTGTGCGTCTTTGTCTTTATTAAGAAATGTTGGTCTCACCGATAGACATGTATGTCTTCCATGTTGTATCCTTGCTTGTCATGAGCTATCTAGAAGACAAATTAAGGTGACAATGAAAAATGAAGAGAACCAGGAGCATGGTAATAGGTTTATAGGTGTGTACTAAGCTAACAGCCCTGGAGCCTATATAAGCCTAGCCCAAGAAGATTCCCTGGCATCATGCCGCCCAAAGTTAGTTTCCAGTGCCCTTGTCAAGCAAGGCCACTGAAGTGATCCTTGGGATGAACTTCCTATTGCCCATCCACTCAACAAGATTTCTCTTAAAGAGGGCCAGTGAAGTGCTCTGGTTGATGTGAATGGGAAGTTTGTTCCAGAATATGGGAAGTCTCTGGGTTAGGAACCTGTCCATCCAGCATGTTCTGTTTATTGTTGTAATGAGGTTTAGGTCCCTGGAGTTTGTGGCATGGAGGGATTGCGATTTCTTTAGGTGTAGCATATCTAGCAGCTCTGGGTTAGACATGGCTTTGTAGGTCAAACAGAGATCACCTCTAAGTAGACAATAAGAAACAGAGTATAGCTGGAGTTTTTTGAGTCTGTCAATATAGGGCATGTGTCTAAGGCTTAAGATCCTCTTAGTGAGATATTTTTGTGGCCTTTCCAGTTGTTGTAAGTGTCTAGTGAGGTACATACCAAATGAGGTGTTGTATTCTATAATAGGTCTAATGAGGGATGAGCAGAGAAGGATTATGACCTCTTTCTTCCTGGATGAGAAACCTTTTGTAATGAGATGTGCCACATAGAAGAACTTTTTGACTACAGTGGCAATGTGGTTATCAAAGGAGAGGTTGCTGTCAACCTGTGTCCCCAGGTCTCTTATCACACCTTCAGTGTTTAGTGGACTACTGCCTATGTGATAGTTCATGGGTACTGAATTTTTCCCAAAGGGAATGACAATGCACTCTTTGGCCTTCAGCTTAAGGCCATGGTTCTGGCACCAGTCATTGGTGTCAGTGAGACCTTTTTGCAGAATGTTTACATCAGTTGGAGAATCAATAATGGCTCCCAGTTTGCAATCATCTGCGAACTTGGTCAGCCAGAGTCCCTTTGTGTTGGCCTGAGCTTCAGAGAAGTAGATGCCAAACAGGAGAGGACCTAGGACCGATCCCTATGGGACACCACTTGTAACTGGTCAGTAGTCATATTTGGAGTCCGATACTTTCACAGTGTGGATTCTATCAGTGAGCCAATTGGCAGTCCATTTTATAACATAGGGATTTATGCCCAGTTTAGTGAGTCTATCTATGATTCCTGAGTGAGGGATAGTGTCAAAGGCCTTGGCAAGATTGAGGTAGGTTGTGTGAACTACCTTGCCCTCATCCACAGCTCTGGTGACAGACTCGAAGAAGTCTATCAGGTTGTGCAGGCATGATCTACCTTTCACAAACCCAAACTGCATGGGGTCCAGCGTTTGGAGATTCCCTATATCCTTATTTATAAGGTCCATGATGATGCACTCCATAGCCTTACATATTAGACTCATCAGGCTAATGGGGCGGAAGTTCCCAGGGTCTGTATTTGCTTCCCCTTTGTGGACTGGGATGACCATAACAATGCGCCATTCGGTAGCAACAAAGCCTGAAATGAGACTGTGATTGAACAGGGTACTCAGGTGTGGTGCCACTTCACTTTCTAATTCATGTAGAACACAGCCAGGGATATTATCAGGTCCCAGGGAAGCTGTATTCTTGGCTTTGGACAATGCAGTTTTTACCTGTGTAGCCATGATAATAGGGACTTGACATTCCTCAGGTATTGTTATAGGCCCTTTAGGGGGTGAAAGGGAGGTAAAGTTTGCACTGAACCTGTCTGTCAATATGTTGGCAATATCAGTTGGTTCTGTACATGTACTGCCATTGTGCTGTAACTCAGAGCAGATCTGAGTATTGCCATATAGATTCTTGACATAACTATAGAATGCCTTGTGGTTGTCTTTAGAATCTGCAGCAATTTTGTTTTCATAGCTATCTTTAGAAGATTTGATGATGAATCTGTTTTTTGCTGAGGCTGACAAGGGAGTTTTTCCAGTCTTGGGACTTCACCCTTTTCTGCAACAGTTTTTTCTTTCTGTTGTGTAGTTTGTTTATGGTGAGGGACCACCAGATTGGTTTCCTTTTTTGGAGGAGAGCGTCTTGGCTCTGTTTGGTATGGCCTGTTCCTTGCACTTGTGTATGTGCTCATAGAGTACATTGGTGTATGATTCAGTCCTGCACTTATTTTCCATTTGCACAGGTGTTGTGAAGTTAGCCACCTCTGTTTTTAGAAGTCCAAAATTGGCTTTGGCAAAGTTTTTTACAGTGGTTTCCTTTAGCGGGGGTGAGATTGGGATATGGATATCCATGGTGATTAGCTTGTGGTCAGATCTGACCAGGGAGGAGTTAATTACTGGTGTAGAGCAACAGTCACCCATGTTAGTAATGACCAGGTCAAGGATGTTTCTAACCCTGGTGGGGGTAAGAATGAGTTGGTCCAGGGCGTTGAAATTAATGAATTCCAGAAAACGTTGAGCAAGTGTGTTGGTACATGAGTAATTTTCCCAGTTAATGGAGGGATAGTTAAAGTCTCCCAGTATAGGGGTACCCTAATATTTTCCAGTGAGTTTAGGAATGTGGAGTGGGAGTCTTGGGTCATGGTGGGGAATCTATAGTAGGCTACAACCTGGATTGCAGTTTTACCCAGAGTTAGTTGTACCTGAAGTATCTCTGATATGTTATGTTGGGCTACTAGTCTGGAGGTGTGCATATCCTTTATGAATATGTAGACACCACCGCCTTTAGTGCTTTGGTTCAGGTTTAGGGACCGAAAGGTGTGGTATGAAGTATAGCCTAGTAGTGCTGCGGTGCTCTCCGGAGCCTTGAACCAGATCTCGGTCACTGCACAGATGTTGATGTTCTCCATTTTAAGGAGTGCTTTAAGTGAGTGCTTTTTGAGATCTAGACTTCTTGTAGCTGTTATGGTGGTAGTTTTGTCTTCAGGACATTGCCTAAAAAAGGCACTATAGGGGTGGCAAGAACCTTGGCCAGTATCCAAAATCCCTGGGGTGACAGGTGCAGGCCATCTCTGGTGAAGCATTGAGGTCTGTCGATCATGTCATCCCAGGCAGATAGATACTGGATCCCCTTAGAATGGCACTAGCAACTTTGCCAATTGTTGAAGTCAGTCATTTTCTGCTTGTACTGTGGTATCATTCTGGGTGATGATAGGATGCTACTCAGAGCTAAGGTTATACCTGCCTAGGCTACAATATCTGAGAGCTCTTCTATGTCTCTTCTCATGTTGCCCAGGGAGGTACATCTCAGGTCATTCACACCAACATGGACAATGACAGAGTCATACTTGTACCTGTTGTGGAGTGACCTAAGTGCATGCTTTATATGGTGGATCCTGGCACCTGACAGGCAGCTGACCGTTAACTTTCTCTTATTCAACGTAGTGAGTGGGACATCAGTGTGCCTTACTATTGAGTCACCTATGACTAGTGTATTGGGTAAGTTGTTTTGCCTTATGGGCTTTGGTTGAGTGGCACACTGTTTGTGCGAGCTATGTGTTTCATGGTTTGTGCTGGGATGTGGTGGTTGTTTGCATTTTTTCCTCAGAGGTCTCTGTTTGGGCAGATTTTTATTGTGAGCCTCCGCAAAAGTAGGTGTGTGTTTTGTGTTACTATGTGAAGGTTATGGTGGTGTATGTTCTGGAGGGCTATGTGTTGAATGTGGTGTGCTTGGCTTCCAGTTTGGCTATATATGTGCATCTCTCACAAGTCATAGTGTTGGGAGGTAAGAGGAGAGGGTTGCCTGTGTACATGAGGCAGTTGCTACATTGCCTCGGGATGCCCTAGTTCACCAGGTTGACAGGAGAAAGCACAGGGAACTGACCTTTAGACATGCCTAGATATGAGCTCAATATATTAAGTGCTGAAGCTTTTTGCAGGAAAAATGTCACTCAAAGTGTCTGAGTCTGTACAGAGCACTGCCAAACATTTGAGGGGAAACTAATATGTAGACCCTGAAAATTTAAAGATAAAGTATTTAGGCAGATATTCTAAAGTAAGGAAGAAATCAAGCAGTACTTACAGAAAATAAAGAATTAGCTTGTCAAGAACGATGAAAAGAGGGGAGTCACATGAATGGCTACTGCCTGGCTACTACTAATGCTGGTCTCGGCACTTCACTCTGTTGGGATACAGACTATACAGTACTCCTTTGCTTCTTCTCTCACCAGAAGCAAAATGTTAGCACCAATTCCAAGAAGAGAAGCAGGCCACGGTCTGTTTGGTGATCCACATTCTTGTCCCAGATGATGCAAGGGTCTGTAGGCTTGTAGCCTTTTTCTGGTAGATGCCTCAAATAGCAACCAGACCAATCAGGTATGTTAAGCACAGACACTACCTTTGTTTCAGAGGAGGCTACTTCTGCAGAGAAGCACTCCATAGAATGTACATGTATGGAAAAAGAGGGCAAAAGCAGAACTCAAAAACACCTCAAAATATTTCTATATGACTGCATAAAATTTACAAATGTGAAGGCTCTGATAACCAGTATGAAGCCATGGGCATTCTGGACAGGCTCTGGAAGTGTTCATGAGTGACATATACAAGTGATCACTTGTGATGTCTGCCTTCTTGGTGATAGATGTAAATCAGATCTTAACTTCCAGCATCTCAGTGCAGACATGAGAAAGTTACATTCAAATTATCTATGTCTATCTGGTTAGGCATCATACGTTTGTATGGCTTTAGATTATGTTTCTGACTTCACAAAAACATTTTCTTCTTCAAATGGCAGTCTAGAAAGCAACAAAACATTCTCAGATGTTAATTAGCTCTTATATGCATGCCATGTAAACCCTCATTTGATTGTATGTAAGTTTGTACTGCTAATATATGCCTACACTAAATATGTTTGTATTTTAATATCTTGTCACTGTTCTTTCTTTAAAAATTATTTATCCTTCATGATTGTAGTTTGTTAATTGTGGAGCTTTTCTCCCCACACCTCTGCGAAAATGGGTTCCTGACCCAGTCAGATTTTCACGGTCACCAAATGTCTATAAATACTAAATAAATAGAAGCACAGCACCTTAGTCCAATAGATGGTGTAGGGCAGAGAAAGATTGTGTTCAAAGGCAGATGAGGTTTTCACTATTTCAGTGATGGTGTTGGTGATATAGTCAGAATAATTTTCAGGTATTTTATTTTTAAGTTAGAGTTGCTTTACTTTTTCCACCTTTGATTTTATTTCATATAAATGAGCACAATGCATCCATGTAAATGCACTCAGCAGTTATTTGCCATCCCATTGGATTAGATATTGAATAAACTGTAATGTGATCCATGGCTTTCCAGCCACCACAACCTGATAAATCATTATGAAATAAGATATATTAGAACTGTGAATAGGTCTGAAAAGGTACTCTGTGCTACATTATGGAAATATTTTTAATACAGCGTCCCTGAACTTTGGTCAAGCTTTTCAGTATAATATTTCTACAGAAATGAAAAAGTTATCACAAATCTTATATGTCAAGAGCAGGATTTTCTTTAGCAGCTTAAAAAAATATTGTTTAAACCTGCTAATATGATTGTTACTTTGGGTTTGGACAAAAGGTCTCTGATGTCTTTTGATTTAATAAATAAGTGTTTCATATGGATTTATTGCTACCTGGTTTATTTAAGTGTTCAGTAAGCCTACTGTGCTAGAAATATGTCTTACGCCTGCATACTGAGGCAGACTCTGCTGAATAAAGACTGCCTTGTTCCTCAGCCAAAGGGGGAAAACGTTCCCTAGTAAGAATCTGCACAAATAAAGGCTTGACATTCATATGGTAAGAACACAGAATGTTTGGCTGTTACAGGAATTTGAAAACATATTAACTTTGCTGTGGGAGAGTTCACACATGAGCTCTTTATTCTTATTATGTTCAAGAATAAATCTTCAGTGTACTCACTTATTTTCATTGCTGAATAAGGGATGTTAACAGGAACACGTCAGATCAACCTTTCTTAACAAGAACCTAGCATGCTAACGCAGTATGTATGGAGTGAACACTGCTAAATAGGCTTGCTCTCCGTGGCTTTCTGGATTTTGCCAATAATACAACCGAACCAATATATATTTTTATTTAACAGAAGATTTGAAATCTTACTTTGTTAACGTTAAAAACAGTCTTATATTATGAGCTGTAATGAGCAGTATATATCTTGTACCTTTATATGTTTTTAAACATTAAGAACACGAAGTAACAAGTATATTACTTCAGAATTACAGAAAACAATAAGATATATAGTTCACCGAGTTAATGTTCTACGATAGAAAACCATAAGAGAGTAATAGCAATAGACTGACAGTAGACCAGCAAATCGATAAAACATGTTAGTCCTGGAACTGCTTTATGAAATTGGCACATAGCTGTTTGTAACAATGTTTGAAGTTTAAACCAGAAATACATTTTGCTGGGATAAATAAATATGGCATTGTAGGAGACAGGACTAGTGAGCTTATGTTGATCTTCTAAAACTGACACACAAAAAAAAATCTAACTTAACGAAGCATGTCACATAACTGTGCATTAACATCTGTTATGCCATGCTCTGAGTAACTTCTGCATAAATAGCATGAATGACGCTATTGAACATTCTGACCATGAATAAATCCCTTTATAACTGTAGTTGGTATATTCAGCAGTTACGAATAAGGCCACGCACAGTTTCCTTCACTTAGGTTTAGAAAGGAAAGTTCCACCACAACACACAGCTTAACTTTACAATGTGGAGGTGGCCCAAGGATATGAACAAATATGTACTCAGCAGACGGTTTTAATTAAATATGACAAGTCAACTAATTCCTAAAAGTTTAGATACCTACGCTGTTGATTGTCTGCAATGTGGGGATACTAAGTATGCAGTTTCACATCTTCCAGTATGCTGATGCCTTTGTCATAAAACATGTAATAATAGTAATAATAATAATAATAATAATAATAATAATAACAACAAAAGTACATGACTTGTGGATGGGAGTAATGGAGGAAGGTATTTCCTCGTGAGCAATGAACATTTGATCCTTTAAGCTTCATCTATAAGATCAATCCCAGCCTGGTAAAAATAAATCCTACCATAATGCCACCACTTCTAGGTATTACTGCTGTAATATGCATATATATATATATATATATATATATATATATATATATATATATATATATATATATATATATACACACACAGCTCAGCCCTTAACCACATTGCAAAATAAGCAAATCAGTTATTCTGAACACCATACTACATTTTTCTAATCCCTGTTAGAAAAGAATGCCTATTCTGTCTTTATTCTAAAGGAAAATCTTCAGTTTTGCATTAAAATTAAAAGTTAAACAAATAATATCTAAAGCAAAATGATTAAATATTATGGGGATTCAGAAAAAAGCATTATGCGACCATGCAGGGGGAAATAGCACACAGAAGTTAGTGTGGCATGACTGGACACTGATTAGCTATGCGTGAGTAATGGCATACTATAGTCATGCTAGGGACAGTGTTGCTTAATGAATCTTTATAGCTGTGATAATGGCAGTAGCCATGCAAATGAAATGATTGAGCTATCAATGATCGTGTGACCTGGGCAAAAGTGGCATGCTGCTGACTCCCTCAACTCCTATGGACTACAAACAGGGGATGAGGAGTAACGTAAAATAATGGTAAAATTAATGATGCAAGATAGGGTGGGATAAGGAAAGCATGTCAACCTGGCCTAGAGAGCAACCCACTAAGACTTTAGTCTTTGGCTGACATTATGGATGAGGTCCTCTTCCGGTGACCCATTGGTCAAGGCCAGCTGGCTGCACAATACTGCAAGCCACCTGAGGAAGTACTCCAAGGTACTAGTGTGGGCACTGAACCTCCAATCCAGATTGATCATCACCAGTCACTGCAACTCTTGCTGGTGATCCAGGGGGATTTGTCTGAAGCATTCTTAGATGAGGATCATATCCTTCCTGAAAAGTGGCAATGGCGGCTACCAGTGTGTGTACCTCTCAACTATCCAGACTTTTCCAAAATGTCCAGATTTTTTTCTCATATTTTAGTTTGCTACTCTTAAAATTTGTGGTTTTCAGGGTGAATTATTAAAGATTAAAGTCAAATAATGATGTACATTTGTGCTTTAGACTTTATATTCTTTAAAAAAGCCACGATAATGCAAAACATGTTATTCTATAGTGACTTTCTATGTTTACAAGGGCAATATTTAAAATCTGTTACTGATTTTGGACAGTTGCACTCCCATTATTTTTGGTTTAGACCACATTTCTTGTGCTTAGGAGTTGAGAGGTATGCCAGGAAGCCATAGAGATCACTTTACACAGAGTGCCCTTCATTATCCTGTAAAGAAGCAGGCTTGGAAATTGCTGGGGATCCTGAGGTTGGTGCAGGTAATGGTGGTGGCTGCCACCTCACCTCTCTTTACCATGTCTGATCCTGCAGAATAATAAAATAAATGCATAAAAGTCAAACAACAAAGCAAAATAATAAAAAATGAAAAACAATGTAAGACACAAATACAGTTGTTCAGTTATATGTTATACAGTTTATTAAAACATTACATTACTACCAATAATACTCTATACTTACTACATTACTACCAATAATACACTACACTTATTATATTACTACCAGTAATACTCTATACTTATTACATCAATACAAATAATACTCTGCAACTATTACATTACAACCAATACGCTGCACTTATAATATTACTACCAGTGATACTCTACACCTATTACATTGCAGCCAGCAATATGCTACAGCTGTAATATTTCTACCAGTAATACTCTACACCTATTACATTACAACCAACAATATGTTACATCTGTTATATTTCTACCAGTAATATTCTACACCTATTAGATTACTACCAAGAATATGCTGCACTTACTCCACCACCTGAACAGCCTGGCCTGCCTCCACTAGGAGGCAATCCAAGTGTTTTCAATCTTTTGT
>NC_056735.1:1031604399-1031644399 GCF_019279795.1 Protopterus annectens | reverse complement strand
TATCTTAATACTAAAACTGATATCAAATGCATTCTCAATGATATAATCCATAAATAAATACACATCTGAATAATTCTGCCTAGAAATGAGTTGCAGGTGCTATTTTATATCTATCTATCTATCTATCTATCTATCTATCTATCTATCTATCTATATATATGGGTCTACTCCTAAATTTTGAAGTGTCAAAACCTTGAATTCCGTATGGTTGAGAGCATAAGATCGAAGTTTGAAACTTTGAACCATTTAAATGGAGATCGCCATACAGAGCAAAATGATATTTTTACCGTTTTTCTCACTGTATTGTGATTTCGGAGTTGGTATATTTAATTAACAGGGGGGTGTGGAGGGTGCATGGGGGCTTGCCCCTCCCTGCAAAAAAGTAAAACACCAAAAGATTTTCTTGTTTTTATTTAAATTTCGAAGTTTAAAAACTCTGATTTTATGGTCTCGACCATAAGAATTTCGAGGTTTTGATACTTTGAAATTTAGAAGTAGGCCCATGTCAGCCTCAGCAAGAAGCTGAGATCCCTCATAAAATCCTCCAAAGCTAGTTACAAAAATAAAATCGCCACTGATTCTAAAGACAACCAGAAAGCATTCTACAGCTATGTCACAAATCTCAATGGCAACACTCAGATCTGCTCTAAGCTACAGCACAATGGCACTAGATATACAGAGTCAACTGATATCGCCAACATCCTGGCTGATAGATTCAGTGCAAACTTTACCCCCCACACCCCCCAAAGGGCCCATATCTATAACGGAAGAATGCAAGGCCCCTGTAATCATGGATGCAAACTAAAAACATACATGGGTCCAGACAACATTCCAGGCTGCATTCTGCACGAACTACAGAACAAATTGGCACCCAACCTAAGTACCATGTTCAGTCATAGCTCACTTCAGGCTTTGTACCTACTGAATGGCACGCAGTGACAGTTATCCCACTCCTCAAAGGGGGGGGGGGTGCCACCATGGACCCTGGGAACTATCTCCCCATTAGCCTGACGAGCCTGGTCTGCAAGGTTATGGAACATATCATCCTGGAGCTTATAAACAAAGACATAGCTAACCTCCAAACTCTGGACCCCACTCAGGTTGGGTTTGTAAAAGGTAGTTCATGTCTCCTAAACCTGATTGACTTTTTTGAAGCAGTCACTAGAGCTGTGGACGAGGGTAAGGTGGTGCACACAGCCTATCTTGACCTCGCCAAGGCTTTCAACACCATCCCCCACCCTGGAATTATAGATAAACTCACTAGACTGGGCATAAATCTCTACATCACAAAATGAGTGGCCAACTGACTCACTGACAACCCACACAGTGAAAGTAGCCGACTCCAAATCCGACTTCAGACCAATGACAAGTGGAGTACCACAGGGTTCAGTCCTGGGTCCTCTCCTGTTTGGTATTTACTTCTCATAAGTCCAGGCTAATACAGCAGGTCTTTGGCTAATGAAGTTCACAGATGACTGCAAACTAAGAGCCGTAATAGAATCACCTAATAATGTGGACATTCTACAAAGGGGCCTCACTGAGACTGATGCTTGGTGTCAAAGTCATGGCCTCAAGCTCAATGCCAAGAAGTGCATTGTCATCCCCTTTGGGAAAGACACTGTACCCATGAAGTACCACATATGTGGTAGCCTACTAAACACCAAAAGTTTGATAAGTGACCTTGGGACACAGGTGGACAGTAGCCTCTCCTTTGATAATCACATTGCCACAGTAGTTAGGAAATCCTTCTATGTGGCACACCTCATCACAAAGGGATTCTCCTCCAGAAAAAAAAGAGGTCATTGTTCCTTTCTACTCATCCCTCATCAGACCCATTATAGAGTACAATGCCCCATTTGGCATGTACCTTGCAAGACACCTACAACTAGAAAGGCCACAGAAATACCTCACTAAGAGGATTACCAGCCTCAAACATATGTCATACGCGGAGAGTCTCAAAAAACTCCAGCTCTACTCTGTTGCATATCACCTACTCAGAGGCAACCCCTGCCTATCATACAAAACCAGATCTGTTGGACATGCTACACTTAAAGAAATCCCAATCACTCTGAACCACATGCTCCAGGGACCTAAACCTTGCACCACAATAAACAGAACATGCTGGAGGGATAGATTCCTGTCCCAGAGACTTCCCATGCTCTTGAACAAACTACCCTTTCATGTCAAACAAAGCTCCTCATGGGCACAGGAAAATAAATTCTTGGGTGGCAAAAGCCATGGAACATTTTTTGGCTAGGCTTACATAGGCCCGAGGGCCGATAGCCTAGTACCTACCTATGAACCTATGCATATAGACAGATATAGATATACTGAATATATACATATATGTGTGTGTTTGTGTGTGCGCGTGTGTGTGTGTGTGTGTGTGTGTGTGTGTGTGTGTGTGTGTGTGTGTGTGTGTGTGTGTGTGTGTGTGTGTGTGTGTGGCACATGTAGCAGGTGGAGAGACCACACAGGTTCCTGATCAGGAACGTGTGTGTGTGCTTGTGTAAAAGCAAACATCGAAGTAAAACTACTTAGCTAACCAAAAAATGTTCAATTGCATATAACCCCCCCAAAAAACACAGAAATACTACTAATAAAACTATAAAGTCCTTATACCACACAAAATCACAAAAAGTTTTTTTTTTGCAAGGAGGTTAAGCCCCTTAAATCCCTGTGTGTAGGATGAGTGGTTCTACTATCCCCCAAAAGGTAATGTAAGAACAAGAAATACCACACCAGTGGTTTCAATAATTAATCAACAAAGTACAACATGCACACTAACCATTTGCAAGAGCTGAGTCTTTGGCTCAGCAGTCCCACACCCCTGCCTCACTGTTTTGTCTATGTGGACTAATGTCTTCCAATGCTTCTTTATCCACAGTAACTGTCTTTCACATAATGTATCACTTATACGCATACACACACACACACACACACACACACACGCACGCACACACGCACGCACACACACACACACACACACACATAATATATATATATATATATATATATATATATATATATATATATATATATATATATATATATATATATATATATATATATATATATATGTAAACTGAATGCCAAGAAATGCATCATTATCCCTTTTGGGAACAATGGCATCCCCACTAATTATCACATTAATAACAACATACTAAGCACACAATCAGTCGTGAGGGACTTGGGCACCCAGGTTGATAATAACTGACTTTTGACTACCACGTTGCCTCCATTGCACAGAAGCCTTTCTACATGTCCCACCTCATAAATAAGTGTATTTCATCCAGGAACATGGGGCCCATAACATCCCTGTACTCCTCCCTTATCAGACCCATTATCGAGTACAATGCCCCCTTCAGCATGTACCTTGTCAAGCACATGTAGCAGGTGGAGAGACCACACAGGTTCCTGATCAGGAAAATCTAGGGTCTCAAACACCTATATTATACAAGACCCCAAAACCCCCAGACTTAAATATACTAATTCCACAATCACACCTACTCAAAGAAGGATGATTTCTCCTTGTAGGCATCAATCACTGCTGGCATATACTTAAAAAATGTCACTGGCAATGATTTCCTCTACCTCAGCCACCCTATACAGTCAAACAAGCACCCCAGCATATAGACACATGGCCACCTACATGAAACTAGTCGATCACAATATTCAAATCACACAAATATTCCACTTTAATAGAATTACTCAATTGTGCACTTGAAATATTGAGCATTTAGGATTTAGCAGCTAGTGCAAAGACGTCACTGATATGGATGTTGGACATTTTGCATTATAGAAACATCCACAGATTTTTGTTTGGTTGAGTTGTGATTCCTTGAACTTGCTTCTGATTCTTTTACCACAATTAACATTCTCTGCAGCAGGAAGAGTCATATAGTCTGAGAATCACTGAGAAGGGAACAGAACAGATTGCCGTGAGACAGGACAGGTCTCTACCAGATTCAGCAAGTTAATACTTCATTTCAATTTTATTTGTCCCTTAGTGGCCACCGACACTAAGGATTTATCACTCGCAGCATCTCAGGTCTGGAAGTGAGCAGATACCCTTTGTTAGTAGGTCCACAGATGTAGAAAAGAGTGGCAACAATCTTGCTCCCACTCCAGAACTCGTGTTAGTGTTTGTTTTCTGGTTTTGCAGGGGGTGAAGTTTAATGGTACGAACTTGCTGTGTTGTGGTTTAGTGTATCAACAGCTAGACAAATCTGTAAAGATCCACATATATGTATGAGTACTTGTCAAAATGGGAAATTGATTTTTTTATTTTCTCAATTTCCATCTTTAATTGAAAAATAATCATACATTTTGTTGAACTTGCATAACACTGGAGGTAAGAAAGTTTCTCATTGCCCCAAATCTTATGCAAACTCAGAGTTAGTATGTATAGAGATGCAGTGGTACTGGGGAGGACAGCATTCATGTGAAGACTTATCCCCAGCAAAGAATGATGTTATATATTTATTTATTTTGTCAGTGTCAGTAGATTGTAATGTTGGTGGTGTTGTTCAACGAAAGCAGCCCAGTATAACATGTATTTCACTGTGCAGACATATACCCATACATATATACATATATATATATATATATATATGTATATATATATATATATATATATATATATATATATATATATATATATATATATATATATATATATATATATATATATATATATCTATATATATATATGTGTATATATATATATATATATATATATATATATATATATATATATATATATATATATATGTGTGTGTGTGTGTCTACAAGCATGTAAACATGCATATTTGTTTGTGTGATTAATATGTATGTGTTCATTATAAATACTGCATAAAAAACAGCATGGCCATGTGCAAAATGTCCCAAAAAACTTAAACATAGAAGTGCTTATGCAGCATTACACCTGAAATTATAATTGATATATTGTGTGTTCATAGGTTCATAGGTGTGTACTAAGCTAATGGCCCTGCAGCCTTTACAAGTCTAGCCCATAGGATTACCCTGGCATCGTGTCACGTCACCTTAGTTCCTAGTGCCTCTGTCGAGTAGAGCCACTGGAGTGACCCTGGAGTAAATTTTCTATTTCCCATCCACTCATTAAGATTTTTCTTGAAGAGGGCCAGTGAGGCAGTCTCTGGGTTATAAACCTGTCCCTCCAGCATGTTCTGTTGATTGTGGTAATGAGGTCGAGGTCCCTGGAGCATGTGGTGCAGAGGGATTGGGAGTTCTTTAGATGTAGCACTTCTAACAGAACTGGGTCAGACATGGCTTTGTAAGTCAAGCAGAGATCGCCTCTAAGTAGGTGATATGAGACAGAGAATAATTGGAGTTTTTGAGTCTATCCATATAGGACAAGTGTTTAAGGCCTGGGATCCTCTTTGTGAGGTACTTTTGTGGCCTCTCCAGTTGTTGCATGTGTCTAGTGAGATACATGCCAAATAGGGCATTGAACTCGATGACTGGCCTAATGAGGGAAAAGTAGCGGGAGACAATGACCTCTTTCTTCTTGGATGCAAAACCCTTAGTAATGAGATGTGCCACATAGAAGGACTTTCTGACCACAGTGGCAACGTGGTAGTCAAAAGAGAGGTTGCTGTCAACCTGTGTTCCCAGATCTCTTATAATGCCTTCTGTGTTCAGTGAACTACCATCAATGTGGTAATTCAAGGGAACCAGGTTTTTCCCAAAGTGGATGTTGGCACATTTTTTGGCATTGAGCTTAAGGCCATGGTTCTGACACCAGTTGTTGGTCTCATTGAGGCCTTTCTGTAGGATGTCAACATCACATGGGGAGTTAATAATAGCTCCCAACTTGCAATTATTTGCGAACTTTGTCAGCCAGAGTCCCTTCGTATTGGCCTGGACTTCAGAGAAGTAGATACCAAACAGGAGAGGACCCAGGACTGAACCCTGTGGGACTCCACTTCTGACTGGTCAGCGGTCTGACTTGGAGTCAGCTACTTTCACACTGTGGGTCCTATCTGTGAGCCAGTTTGCAACCCACCTAGTGATATAGGGGTTGATACCTAGCTTAGTGAGTTCTTCTATGATTCCTGAGTGGGGAATGGTATCAAAGGCCTTGGCCAGATCAAGGTAGGCTGTATGACCCACCTTGCCTTCATCCACAGCTCTGGTGACTGACTCAAGGAAGACGACCAAGTTGAGTAGGCATGATCTGCCCTTCACAAAACCAAACTGTGTAGGATCCAGAGTTTGGAGATTCCCTATATCCTTGTTTATTACATCCATGATGATGCGTTCCATAGCTTTGCATATCAGACTCATCAGGTTAATGGAGAGATAATTCCCAGGGTTTGTAGTTGTTCCTCCTTTGTGGAGAGAGATGACTGCAGCAATGTGCCATTCGGTAGGGGCAAAGCCTGAGGTGAGGCTGTGATTGAACAAGGCACACAGGTGAGGTGCCAGTTCGCTCTGTAGTTCATGTAGAACACAGCCAGGGATATTGTCAGGTCCCATAGAAGCTGTATTCTTGGCCTTGGACAGTGCTGTTTTAAGCTGTGCAGCAGTAATACTGGGTGCCTGGCAGTCTCTGGTATTGTGATTTGTCCTTTGGGGGAGAGAGAGGGGTAAAGTTAGCACTGAATCTGTTGGCCAGTATATTGGCAAAATCTGTTGGCTCAGTATAAGAGGTACCATTGTGCAGTAGCTCAGAGCAAATCTGGGTATTGCCGTGGAGATTCTTTACATAACTATAGAAGGCATTGTGGTTGTCTTTACTATCTGCTGTAATTCTGTTTTCATAGCTAGATTTAGAGGGTTTGATGAGGGGTCTCAACCTTTTGTTGAGGCTGATAAGGGAGCTTTTCCAGTCTTGGGACTTCACCTTATTCCGCATCAGTTTCCTCCTTCTGTTGTAGAGTTTGTTTATGGCAGGGAACCAGCAGATTGGATTCCTTTTTTTTGAGGAGACTGTCTTGGTTCTATTGGGTATAGCAAGATCCATGCATTTGTGTATGTGTTCATACAGTGCATTGGTGTATGATTCGGCGGTCATGCAACTATTCCCCATTTGTATGGGTGCCGTGAAGTTAGCCACTTCTGTCTTTAAGATCTCAAAGTTACCTTTGGAGAAGTTTTTCATGCTGGTTACCTTTGTGTGTGTGTGTGTGTGGGGGGGGGGTGGTGGATTTCAAAGATGATTAGTTTGTGGTCGGATCTAACCAGGGAGGAGTTGACAACTGGTGTAGACCAACGGTCGCCCATGTTAGTAATGACCAGGTCAAGGATGTTGCTACCTCTAGTGGGGGTAAGAATGAGCTGGTCCAGAACATTGGAATTAATGAATTCCAGAAAGTATTGGGCAAGTGTATTGGTACATGAGTAGTTTTCCCAGTTTTGGGGGGGGGTAGTTTAAGTCGCCCAGTATGAGAGTATTAGGTGGACCCTAATATTCTATTCTCCTGGGTGCTTAGGAACATGGAGCGTGAGTGAGTCTTGGGATATGGTTGGGGAACTATAGCAGGCTACAACCTGAATTGTGTCTTACCCAATATTAGCTGCACCTGAAGTATCTCAGATGTGTTATGTTGGGCTACAAGTCTGGAGGTGTGCACATGTTACAGCACAAATGTTGATGTTCTCCATTTTAAGGAGTGCTTCGAGTGAGTGCATTTTGAGATTTAGACTTCTAGCGTTGAGTAGCATGACTCTCAGATTGCATTTGTTTGTAGCTGTAATGGTGGTAATTTAGTCTTTGGAACACCACCTAAAAAGGCACTATAGGGGAGGCAAGAGCCTTGGCCAGTATCCAGAAGCCCAGGGGTGACAGATGCAGGCCATCTCTGGCAAAGCATTGAGGTCTGTCAATCATGTCATCCCAGGCAGACAGATACTGGATCCTCTTAGAATGACACCAGAAACTTAACCAATTGTTGAAATCAATCATTTTCTGCTTGTACTGTGGTATCATTCTGGGTGAGGGTAGGATGCTGCTCAGGGCTAGGGTCATACCCGCCTGGGCTATATAATCCAAGAGCTCCTCCATGTCTCTTTCCATGTAGACCAGGGAGGTACGTCTCAGGTCATTCACACCCACATGTACAATGATAGAGTCATATTTGTACCTGTTGTTGAGGGACCTGAGTACGTTGGTTATGTGGCGGATCCTGTTGCCTGACAGGCAGCTGACTGTTACTTTCTCCTTATTCATCCTAGTGAGTGGGGCATCAGTGTGCCTCACTATCGAGTCCCCTATGACTAGTGTGTTGGGCATGCTGTTTTGCCTTAGGGGCTTTGGTTGAGTGGCACACTGTTTTGGAGAGTTATGTGTCTCGTGATTAGTGTTCTGTTGTGGTGGTTGAGTGGATTTCTGCCTTGGAGGTCTCTGCTGTTTGGGTAGATTTTTATTGAGAGCCTCCCCGAAGGTTGGTGTGTGGTTTGTGTTTTTATGTGAAGGCAGTGCTAGTGTATGTTCTGGAGGGCTATGTGTTCCATGTGATGTGGTGCAAGTGTTGACCTTCTCCTCTTGACCAGCTATTCCAGTCTTGGCTGGAGAGTGCATGGCTTTCAGTTTGGATATATAAGTACATCTCTCACAAGTCTGAGTGTTGAAAGGTAAGAGGTGGGGGTTGTCAGTGTACATGAGGCAGTTGCTACATTGCCTCAGGATGCCCAAGTTCACCAGGTTAATAGGAGAAAGCACATGGAACTGACCTTTAGACATGCCTGGAGGGGTGGGCATTAATAAACACTGGAGCTGTTTCCTTCTAGAACGTTTAGTGCTGGTAGCACTTTTGTGTGCTACAATAATTGCTACAAGAAGTCTGGTAAAGTGCTAAACTAATAAGTTAGTAAAAGCACAGGAGAGGAGAGAACTAGCAGATCTAAGGGAAAAATTGAAGAGCAGACTTTGGCACCACTCAGAAGCTTACAAATAGTCCTGGATATAACAAATCTGTATCTGTAGTAGATTAGTGACAGGAAAGGTGGGAAACAAGCTCAGATGTGGACTTTTAAACCAGAAAGTTGAAAGAGATAGAAAAAACTGCCCAAACAGCCAATAAGCTACAATGTCTTGGCCAGAAACCACTCCTCTTGTGGTAGATATGCTACCTAGTGCTTACCACTCCCACTGATAAGCTAGAAGGCTTCCTTCCAACACAGAAAGGCTTGGGGGGCTCAGAAGCTTACCAACTGTCCTGGATACAGCAAATCTGTATCTGGACTAGACTAGTTACAAGAAAGGTGGGAAACAAGCGCAAATGTGGGCTTTTAAACCAGAAAGTTGAAAGAGATGGAAAAGCTGCCAAAACAACCAATAAACTACAATTTCTGGGCCAAAAACCACTCCTCTTGTGGTAGATAGGCTACCTAGTGCTTTTCCCGGTTAGGGGTCGCCACAGCAGAACTATGGTCTGCTAATGATTGGCAGTAGATTTTTACGGTGCCGTGGTGCCAGCCCAACACCTAACCTTCAACGAAGGCACGCCCATTCATGCATGTCTTTCAAATGCCACTCAACTGCAGGGAGGACATGCAGACTCCACACAGAAGGTGCTCCAGCCGAGAATCGAATGGGAGAACCTCTTGCTGTGAGGCAACAATGCTACCGCTGCACCACCACAGCTTTAATCCTAAAACTCATATCCATTTATCCAGAAAAGTGGCACCTCATTTCCCTGTACTTATCAATCTATCCAATGACCCCAAGAACAGCTTTTGCTACCTACATAGCTTACTAGGCAAGTAGGGAAAGGAAGCACGCTGCCAGGCCTTTCTCCTAAATGGCATGCATCACACAAATTAACAAAAAACTAGAATGTGGGAGGAATGTGGAGTGCTAGTACAAACCCACACAAATGCATGAAGGACATGATGACTGCACATAGAAGGCACCCCAGTTAAGAACAAAATCAGAGGATCTCTTGCTGTGAGGTGGTAATGCTATTCACTGCAACAGACCAGTATAAGAAAGAACAACGTGGTACACAAGTTTAACACAGAGATCTTTGTAAATCATTACATCTGAAATCTTAGTATAAGTGCATCCTATATGGATAGTTCAAGTACTATTCCATAACTGTAGAAATACAAAAGTATAACAGTGTGACACTTTGCAAACTGTGCAATATTTGTCTGGTTCTTTGGTATAGAGTTATGGTGGAGTTGACCAGTATTCAGTTAGTGCAGTGGTGGTGCCAGAAAATGAGGTGCAGAATGAAGTTGTGCATCCCTCTTACTTCAACCATGGGGAGGGTGGAATGTGCGTGTACTCAGTGAAACAAAGAAGTGTGTGCTCCCTGACGGAGACTGGAGAGACCACTGCTCATGTTGTTGTGAGGGTATGGGCAAGGCTACTTGAAGGGATCACCCCTTTGAAGAAGTGAGGAGACACTCTCTGTGCTCAGCCCATGCCCCATCTCCAGTCCCTCACTGACTCTGCAAAATTAGGGCCAGGGAGAAAATGAAAAAAATCCAAACCACCCTGATAGCTGTAAATGATGAACCTTCATGACCATCCCTCACACGGGGGCGATGGAGAATGAGAGGGCCAAATGGCTAGGAGGGGGCTGACAGTGCTTGGAGGTAAAAAGCTCACAAACATTTTATAATATTTGGTTTAAAAGATTGAGTATCAACCTTTTTTCAGTATGTAACATGAAATACTATTCAGGACATATTTGTACTTAACTCAGTACTAAATATTATATAGAAAATTATGACTGGGTCTCTGATCATAATGCAGTTGCTATGTATTCAAGACATGGAAGTCAAGCAAGTCACCTCCAGAGTTGAGCAAAGCAAAGCTTGTGAGGTGAATCTTGGCATCCATTTCAAAAATACATAGAACCATTGTTCTTATTGGAGAGACCTGATCATAATTCTTTGTAGTGCATGAAGCTTTACCTGTTCCTTGTACTACTACCACTTACAGAAGAAAAAAGTGCTGGAGTGCGATGTGTCTTGTGGCATTGAAAAACCAAAAATAAGCTCTGCCACACAGTCAGCGGGCAGAAGTGAAGTGTCTTTTTAATGAACAAAAGGCTTTAAAACATGTTTGAAACTTCACTTTGCCACAATTTTTATTTACAAGTGTGGCAGAGGGGAGTGTCTAAGAGCTTTAAAGTTGTCCTAGCTTTTGTCTACTTTTCTGTGGTTGGTTGTTGTTATGTTCTAGTGCAACACTAGAGCTTAAGAACAACTCAAGGTGCTTAACTATTGTTGCTAACCACCTTTCTGACAACAGAAAAGTGATTAACGAGCCTGTCTTTTCTGCAAAATTTCAGAGCATGGTGTCAGAATTCCATGCACTAAAAGTGATATTTTGTGGTACTGTAAATATGTCAGCACACCCACACACACACATACCCATAAACAAAACAAAAAACCAATAGCACTGACAATGGCCCATTCAGCTGCTACTCACAGCTGCTTTTAAGTCCTTACACCTTAAAACTCACACTATATACCTCATTTTCCAAATTTCAGTGCCTAAATAAAAACCTGTTAATGCATGTTAGTGTGTGTGTGTGTGTGTGTGTGTGTGTGTGTGTGTGTGTGTGTGTGTGTAGCTATACACACTATGTACACACACACACACACACACACACACACACACACACACACACACACACACACACACACACACACACACACACACACACACACACACACACACACACATAACATAATATAGTATATATATATATATATATATATATATATATATATATATATATATGGATCTACTTCATAATGTCGAGATTTTGAATGTCGGCCATATATATATCTGCCCCCCACACCCCCTGTAACTTTAATATACCAATTCCAAGATCGCACTAGAGTGCAGGAATGGAAATCTCTATAGTGAGATGCTGGTTTCCCATTGTCTGCAATCCGAATGTCAATCATATGATGTCGGCCATATGGTTGTTGACATTCTGGACTGTCGGCAATGTCAGGTAGACCCATATATAGATATATATATATATATATATATATATATATATATATATATATATATATATATATATATATCTGTTTAGATATCTGTATCTATGCATTGAGATATTTTTGGTCTAGTCCTCACCAACATGTGCGATTGTTGCTACCCTCTCCTGTTCCCAAGTGTAACATCTTCACTGATCAGGTTGGACCATAAAGCTGTCTCTTTCAAAATAAAAATAAACCCTGCATACCAAATAAACCCAGAACTTTAAGGAATTATTCTAAGGCAAAGTTGTTCCCAAAAACCTTATGCAGTCATGTATACAGGTGTTCAAAAACAGCAATATCTTCCAAAAGTTAGAGCAGGATAAACTCTAAAAACAAGCTTCCCTGGTGGAATCCCAACATAAATAGGTTATATAACAAAAGGGAAGAAAATCATGTAAAAAAAAAATGAAGAACAATGCCCAGCAAGTTAAGAACTCTCTGATCAAACTAAATTAGCAATTTAGGGGATTAAATAAGTCTACAAAAGTCAAATTTGAGGGTATCATAGCCTCATACGCTAACGAGAACCAAAAGCATTCTTCAGCTATATCTGTAACCTTAAGTGCAGCACACAACAATGTGCCAAATTAATTGCAAATGGAGGTACTATAATGAGCCAAAAGATGTAACAACTCTACTGTCTGACAAAGTCTGATCAGACTTCTTTGCACATCCACCCCTTGCATCCCTCAAGAAATGTTCCCAGCCATAACTCCCCCATGTATCACTAGGTAACAGGGCCTAAATGCACCCTCCAAGACTGAACACTCTGCATCAATGGGACTTGATAATATCCCAGGATGCTTTCTTAATAGTTTTAAAAATTAAGAAATGCTGTGTTGTTCCAGTAACAGAAAGCACAAAGACACTGGAACACACACGTCATGTAATACATTTTATTGGACCAATATAGGTTTTGCAATTTCTCAAGCTTTTAAGCTGGCACAGTCCCTTTGTCAGGAGTTATTAAGTTGCTGATGTTTTATACAGTGCTAAAATATCTACCTGTGCATAGAAAGGGAAGTACGCTATTTATTTCTAATTTGCTACAAAAAAAAAATCACTTGAAGTATGCTAATGTGGAAAAAAATATGCAGTTCAGATGTCCCAGATAATTGCACTTCAGAGACAGACACTGTGTGTGTGTGTGTGTGTATGTGTGTGTGTGTGTGTGTGTGTGTGTGTGTGTGTGTGTGTGTGTGTGTGTGTGTGTGTGTGTGTAAGACAGAGACTATGTGAGCCCAAAACTGTAGATGGACAGGTAATGCTATGCTATAATAATCAAAGTATGGTGTGTTACCTTATAGCCAGTGTTCATTTAGTAGAGACAATATCACTTAAAGAGACTGCTCTGGTATTTAATTAGACAATAAATCACAATACAAGAGATGTGTAGGAGGAGTAGTCAAGTGAGATAAGGGAAACAAGAAGTTATAATTTTTAATTTGTTAGTCTGTCTAAGCAAGCAATCTTTGTCAGCCTTACACATGGCCACTCATTTAGGTCTGCTTAAGGAGGAAAATGGTATCCTTATGCACATGGCTGCACATCTGTAGGTTACATATCTCACAATGGAATGTTGCGGTTGCACATCTGTAGGTTACATATCTCACAATGGAATGTTACGGCTGCACATCTGTAGGTTACATATCTCACAATGGAATGTTGCGGCTGCACATCTGTAGGTTACATATCTCACAATGGAATGTTGCGGCTGCACATCTGTAGGTTACATATCTCACAATGGAATGTTGCGGCTGCACATCTGTAGGTTACATATCTCACAATGGAATGTTGCGGCTGCACATCTGTAGGTTACATATCTCACAATGGAATGTTGTGGCTGCACATCTGTAGGTTACATATCTCACAATGGAATATTGCGGCTGCACATCTGTAGGTTACATATCTCACAATGGAATGTTGCTCTATGGCTCTAACATTTGTTATAGTGCTGTACTGTAGAGCTACAGTTGTACACATGCAATATGTACATGTATGTTGTTCTTATGCCTCGTGGTCACTATGGCATACATGACTACAACCAGTATGTCTGGGTACTACAATGTAGCACAAGCTCAACAAAATTAAACACACGGTTATGTACCATCAGTGTGAAAGTCCACAGTCCCTTAGTTCTACCCTTCTCTGCCACATAGCACATTTAGCCCTAATACCACAAGACAATATAGTGGACAATGCAAACAGCTACATCATGACAGCTTGATCCTGACACTATAGAATGTGATCTCTGACCTCCCACAATCTTCCAAACTATGTGGTTTCTTGTTCATTTCCTATGACCCTGTGTTATCTTATGATAATGTAGTCGCTTGTCATTATGTTCAACCTGTGCAGGTAATGATGTCTTTGCCTTGCTTATCCCCTAATATTAATGGGTGTGGTGATATCTGGTACACAACATGGAAAATCCATATACTGACCTGCATAGCCTGGATGTATTATTGCAGTCCTCATTTTCTTCTGTGTTGTCTGAGTTATGGCCAATAGTTGTGGATCTTCTTTATAAATGTTGCAATGTATTGTTATGCTACCCATCTCTGTCTCAGCTATGGCACTGCTGTTGCTGCTGCATGTTCCTCACCCGATTCTTCACCCTGTTCTTCAACTGCTAATTGAAATGGAAGGTCCTGCCAAGATGCTGACCTGCCACTCCAACTGCTTGCATGGTATCACATTGTGCAGCTTGTCACACACAACAGAAATGTTGCTGCAAATTTCTGGGCTGCATTGCAGTACCCTTCCTAATATATTTAGGTAATGGAAGAATCCTCTAAGTAGGATAAACAGCGTATCTACTATATTTATGGATTTTGGTATTTGTTGCATTATAAGCCATTTTCATATGCTCTGGGTATTGGAAATGAGGTCATAAAGCAGGTTGTCAGGTGTATCTGTCACTGCATCCAACACTCAACAACTATGTTTTGTTTTATATGTGTCGGCTCACTGCTTGCATGTTACCTGCTTGTATAAACCTGTCTATCTACCATGTTTTTGTACCTACCAGAAATATGAACCTGTGAGAAATCCCATTACAGAAATCATTGGTATAGGCCAGATGTGTACTAGATAAGACACTCATGGGAACTGCTCTGGTGGCCACAGACACATTATAAATAATGCCATGGCAATTAAGGGTGTGAATTCTCTTCCTGTTAATGTATCACAGTCACTCTGCAAAGGTGTGACCTTGATGTCAATGTTTGTGCAATCTATTACTCCCAGAAACTCTGGGAAATGGATAGTGTTGTAAAATGCCTACATGTGATCCTCTCCTGTCCTCTGCAGTCTTAAGGAAACTAGTTATGCTGTTCCACATGCTGCAGTGTAATGTCAAGTAACTGAATCAGGATGTATGAGGCCAACCTCTTGAGATATCACTAATATGTATCCAATAGAGCTAAGATGGTTAAACCTGTTCATAGCTTAGAATCCCCAGGAATGGGAATGTCACTCATTTCCCTCCATTTCTTTTGTGAGTGGTACATTTTGACATGGTCCCTTAAAGTCTCCCTGTCCAAAGAGGAATTATTCACAATCAGATGTGCATTGAACTGATTGTATGTCAGGCTCTGACTGTGCCTCCTCTATTGATAAGATTACTGTGACATGCAGCCTTGCAGGCACTGGGTGCAATGGAGACCATTATGTTAAAACATGCTGCTGAGTAATAGCTACTGCTAATAGAAAAACATTGGTACAGTCACACACACCATTACTTTTGGTGTAAAAAAATGGGTATTCACCAGGGAGCAGCATGCCATTTTATACAATACTGAATCATTCCGCCACATTAGGTGTCGTCATTTGCAAACACTATATGACTCATTTATATTAAGTTCCTTATTTCTATTCCCACACAAAGTTGAAGAATTTCTGACACTGCAGTACAGCATAAGGGGGCTGCTGCACTCCAGTGTGTCTGTTCTCAGTCAGATAAGATGTTAAACCAAGGTTCCATCTACTTGAGTTCATGGTAGCTCAGGTGTATGTAAACGATTCCCACAGCACCTATCAAAAAGAGTAAGGGTCCTTTGTTTACATACAAAAATAACTTTTATTTTAAAATATTTACATATTTACAAATATTTACATATGTACAAATATATAAATATACAAATCTGTTTACACATATTCATAATTTCCTTTACAATCATGCTAAAGTTTCATCCCTATTAGACCCCCACTATTTTTTTCCATAACCACGATCTGATTTTACTTAATATTGTTGCTAAATCCCTTTAGCATTAAACATAATTTCATTTATTCTTTTATTCCATATAACACATATAAGATAAAATAACTTTTTATCTATTCTTTTAACATATTCTTTACTTCTATTCTTATAATATCCAGATTTAATCATATTTATATTTATTTTATCCACTTCTTTTATAGCTTAAAAAAATCTTATGTACTTTTCCTCAAAAATTTTTTTATTCTTTTACATTTTGAAAACACTTGTTCCATAGTTTTTTCTTTTTGACAATGTAAACATATTCTATCACTTTTCTTTTTATATAGCAAAGTTCTTTTTACTGGCAATTTATCTATTACCAGTCTCCACAAAAAAATCTTGACATTCTACTTTCTGATTATATTATTTGCTTCTTATTTTTATAGCTTTAATTTTTTTCAGCTATTAGATTTTCCCATGGTTTTACATAGCAATGTTTTATCATTAAATTCTTACACCATACTTTTCTTTTTCCATCTCATTAATTTTTAAGTTCCATAAAATATTTTTTCCTGGTTACATTTTATATCTTCGTTTATACACTCATTTTCATTTTTACTCTTTTTTACCATACCTCAATTTTTTATATTTATATCTATGCAGTTTTACTACTAATCTCTCATCTTTTTCATTTATCCACTTTAACACTTTATACAAATTAATTAAGCAGTGTAGACCGCTGGGTTCATTAACCCTAAACTTCCTTCTTATTTATTTTATTTTATTTACAAAACCCTTACCAAATGACTTTACTACTTCTATACATACACTTCTGTTTCTTGTTGCCTACTTCCCTATCTCTATTTAATTTTTAGCCATATTCTCAACTATCTTACTCCCTCCAATACTACTTTGCACTATATCCATTTATAATCAGCCCCAATAGTATTTATTCCACAGTATATTTTTTCTTTTCCCAGATAAACTTTCCTTTCTTCATATTTTGACTACATCATTATACTCTAGCCTTTGATACCCATATATTCCTTACATTCCAGAGAAGATACCAGGACAATCTACCATTTTTCTTTTATATAAAATACTTCTCTCCTTACCTATCCTCTTCCATCTTTCAGAATCTGCCATCACTGAATCTCCTACTCTCTTGCAACGTCTTGTTTCCTTCTTCATTGCTACTCCCCCACTACCTGACATCTATAAAATACAGATTCCTGTACTTAATTGTGCAACTCTTCAATTTTCCTCTATTCTTCTCCTCCTACTGTGCCATTTTTCATCCTACCATGACTCAATAATATCTCTCAACATCTTTCCAATTCTGCCCCAGTCACCTACCCAAACATCCTCTTTATACTCTCCATGCATTGCACCAAACCTATTTAATATCGACCCTCACCTTTATTCCAAATATAGGCTGATTAATTGCACTTAATCTCAAACCAAAACAAAATTTAGTGCAAGAATCCTCCCCCAAAACAAGCATGCATAATTTTCCAATATAGTAAAATCCTTCTAGGAAGAGTTATACACCCTAATCCTGGCCCTATCTGTCACAATGAACACAAAGATATTTCTCTCCCACACACTTCTCTAACCATCAAGAGCCAATCCTCAACCCTGGTGATTTAATTTTTGATGCAATAAATGTTAGAAGTCTAAGAAATAAAGTGGTTGAACTACATGATTGGATAACCCAACATAAGCGTGATGTTCCCTCTGTAACTGAAACTTGACTTAAACCCTGCATAAACTACTCAGAAGTTAAACTTCCTGGCTATAATATACCATAATAACAATATAAAGAGGAAAGATTGTGGTATTGCTTTTTTAAGTACCTTTATTGAATTATAACTTGTGACATAGGCTCATTTACTTTTATATAAAAGTAGTCAAACATTAATAAGTTAAAATTAACAAACATTATGCTTCACATATATTGTTATATATCATATAACCTGGGCATCTGCATAAATTATTCAATTCCTGCTCTCTTTTTTTTAAACAAGAAACATCTTTAGTAAACCATGACTTACAACATAAGCAGCCATACATTTATATAAATGAAACCAAACCACTCCGACACAGTCCTAGTTGCAAGCATTTTACATCACATACCATATTGACACATTCCCAGTTGCAAACATTATACATCACTTATAATCTACCCAGTTGTTTTCAGTCAAACATTACATAGCTCAGTTTAAATCCTGCCTTCTTTTAAACCTCATTCCTCCCGATATGTATTCTTCCTGCAATTCCCATTTATCCTATGTAGTTTGCTCTTACCTTTTTCTAAAGTTCTCAGTTCCAGTTATCTCTTTTACTATATTCACTATTTCTAATACAGTTGGTTTAGATTTTGATTTCCATTTTCTAGTAAATCCTTTTTTGTCAGCCACCATAGTTAGAGACCGCAAGGCCTTACCATGTCTGGGCAATTCTGATTCTGTAGCATAGCTCAGAAAAATCATCTCCCCATTACACTAATCTGTCCACCCAGCATCTCCAACAGTGCATCCCACAGGGAATCCTTAAAGTCTGCCAACTCACTGTACTCCAAGAAAATATGTCCCCAATTACCTCTTTCTTCCCCATCACACCTCCAACATTTGCTATCTACATAAGAAAAAATTATATTGAGTCTTCTTGGGGTATAAAAATATCTATGTAAACATTTCCAAGCAAAAATCCTAAATCTTCTAGATTTTGATGCATATTTGGGAGACAATATTTCCTGATACCTACCACATTTCCTCTTACAGCAAACCAACACCAAAATTCAGTTTGGCAGAGCTTCTTATTGCTTTCCTCAAAATAAACAATTATAAACAAATATTTATTACTTTCCTTTATATCCATCCTGGTGAAAATACAGCTATATTGCAGGATATCTCACATTGGATATCCATAACATTTCCAAAAGAAAAAATATTGCTAGGTGATGTGAATGTCAATTGGTTGGATATAAACCCTAACTCCCCTACATCTAGCATAAAATGATATGCCCTGGGATTCAATAAACTCCGTGCAAGAATAGCAATATTCTTGCACGGAGTGGTTTGTGTCTGTATAGCACAGCAGTGCGCTTTGCATATTCATGAAGGCGTGCTGCTGTTTAACCTACATGGATACAAACTGTGAGTGCAGGGGGTGTGTTCGAGTAGTGCACAGACATTGAACACGTCCCCTGCACTCAAAAAGTGCCATATGGCACTGTCTAATATGATCTGGCATAATATTAGAGAATTACTCTAATATTATGCCAGTATTTCAGTGTCCGCGGACACTGAAATGAAATAAATGATCATTCTAGTGTCTGCGGACACTGAAATACACATGACATCAGGAAAGCAAAGCAGGGGGTGTGTGACAGGTTCTATGACACACCCCCTGCATTGTAAAAGTACCATATGACACCTCCACAACCTGCTAAAGCAGGAAATGTGTACAAATGCACAAATAATGGGGGATAAATCCCTGAAAAGAGACACAACATATATATTGCCCTCACAATCTTATAAAGTTGATAGAAAACAGGTCATGCATTAGCATGAATTACTGAAGGATAGAAGTCTGAAAGCAAATGTTTGAAAATATTCCCTGACAGCAGTCCATGTAGACAAAGTCACAAACAATGGGGGGAAAAAAACAATAAAAATTGGGACAATTCTGAAAAATTGCCCTCACACACTTAGAAAGTTGATAGAAAACAGGATATGTATTAGCAGGAATCTCTGAAGGATAGAATCTGAAAGCCAAATGTATGCCATTGTTTCCTAATTGCAGTTCTCAATGACTTGTCAGAATACCACAATACTCACTTAAATAACATAATAATATAATAATAATATTATATATATTTTTTTTCTAGGCTAAGGAACGTTTAAGCGTAGCTAAGGCGGTATGTGCATTATGGCCCTCCGCTTACCATAGTTTAAACATCCCATAGGAGATAAATACAAATATAGAGGTGAAATTTCCAAGCTGGAATAGTGTAGTGGTTAGAGTCCCAGCTTTACATGCAGGTGTTTACAGTTCAAGTACCAAGAGAGGCAACTTATTTTTCTATGGGAAAGTAGTGTTAAAATTATTTTTGTAAACTTAAATTATGTAGCAACTGTTTTTTGTCAACCAGGGTAGTGTAGCTGGTGTACAATGTAAGTGTCAGTGCATATAACCTGTGAAACCACCCATGTACACACAAGTGTCCCATACAGTATAGTCACATCCCTTGCCAATGTAAGGAAAGCACATAGAGGGATGTCATGTAAAGTATATGATACACACTTAATAAATGAAGTCAGTTCTCTGATTTATTTAAAAAATTAAAAGTGAGCAATGGTTAGCAATGCTCAGCTATACTTAGCAAGTGTAACCATTGCTAAGACGTGAATGCTAAGCAGCAGGTAGCTCATCTAAGTGGATTTGTGCACAGTTAAACACTGCTCAACAACTTCTCCTCTAAGCAGTGTTAAAACCAGCTCAGTGGGTTTGCGCACTACTTAGCAGAGCTTAACCTTTTCAAAATGGTACAATGACAGCAAAGGGTGGGAATATTGCACTATTTAAATGGCGCAGGCAGGAATACAGCCATAATCTGTTATAGTCCATCTGTGCAGATACAATGGCTGCCGTTGGAGAGGGAGTGCACTTTCGGGCACACCGCTGGAGCATTTGGGAGTCCAGGGTCATGGCTGAACTCCTTGTTAAAAAACATGAGGAGAGACTGCTGCAAGGCCAGTACCAGGGCTCCCAATACAAAGTGGAGGCCTGGTACCATCTCGCACCTGATGTCACCAGTGCTACTGGCATCCCCTGGACTGGTGAGCAGGTATGGCACCATTATGCCAACCTAAAGCATAGGAAGGGGGTGCTCTTGGAGCAGTGGATCCAAGATGAATGGGCTCAGAATGCTCCAGTAGTGTGTAAGTATCACTATCAAGTAGTTTGTAGCAAATACTAGCCTGAGAATGTGATAGACAGATATGCATAATGTGTGTTTTTCTCCCCTACAGCTGCAGCAGAGAGGGCTACTAATGTGGAAGCCCATGGTGACAGACTGCTGTGGCTGCACCAACAGGCTGCTGAGTACAAATCTATTTTGCAGTATTTTGCTAAAATAGCTAAGAAGGAGTACATTGCTTACTGCTAGTAGGTATACTGTTATTGTGTGAACTGAATAAATAAAAAAGTATGACTGACAATACTGAAGTACAAAAAAGACCTTTAAAAAATGGTTGTGTTTATTCTGGTATATTGTTGTAGACATATATAGAATGTATACAGGTTCTTCACAGCAAATATGGCTGTGACAACATGCATTAACTGAAGTGCATCTGTGAACAAGCTGTTAGGAGAAACTGTAGGTGGTTTAGCTGTAAAATGAGGTATAAATATAATGTGAAATATATACTACACTAAGCTCTGAATCCTGAATAGTTATATGTCAAGCTTCAAAGTGTGTTTCCTCCAGCATTGCCTTGTGTTAACCTTTGCTTTCCAGATTGTAGTAATCCAAATGAGTTATGCACAGTACAAAAACTATCTCTCATACATGCATCACAGAATTACAAGTTCAAACTGTCTAACCAAGAAACTATTAGGCAGAAACCATTGTAACAAGAAACAGCAGTTCCGCAGTAGCTCAGTGTGATGAGAAATAGTTTAGTTGTTACTTTTGCACTCCCAGACACAGTTCGAATCCAGAGAGTGGTACTAAGATGTGTGCATATCTACACTCAAGGAATCAGGAATAAATGTCAAAACAGTCAGGTAGTGTTAACAGATATTTTTCCCACAGGTTTTACAGGTAAGTAAATGTTGCCAGTAGCTGTATGAAGGGTATACTAATAAACTGTGTACAACTGTTCAATTGTCCCACCACATGCCTGCAAATGACAGCAGGGTAGGTACATACAATATGCACTCTTCCCAAAACATACCTCACAACTGTACAGATATTCACTGAATGTCCAGATATTTGTCTCAGATTTGTGGTCTGTTTTACATAAAGTAGTGCTGTCATGGCAAATCAGTGGCAAACCATTATAGACTGAAGTTAGAAAATAATGATAGACATAACAAGTGTCAGATGTCATATTCATCAGAAAAGCCATGCAAATGCAATACCTGCAATTTTATCAACTTTCTAAGTTTGTAAGAGCAATATCTAAAAATTGTCCATATTTATGGGCCTTTGTCCCACTCATATGTATGGCTTTGTTTCCGATACATGTCTCTCAAGTGTTATGCTGTCACGGCTAGTGGTCACTGCTGCAAATAATCCTGGACACAGATAGGAAACAAGTTGACGTATGCCTGTAGCGGGAACACTTCACAATGCAGAAATCCTGAAAGATCAAATTTCATATGTCCGAGACATATGATCGAATTTCAGAATCCCGACTTTGTGAATGGAGATCTACATACAGCGCGGAATGGGAGAGTTCCCTTTTCCTCACTGTAGTGTGATCTCAGAGTTGGAATATTTAAGTAGTGGGGGTATGAGGGGGCACAGCCCCCCATGTGGGGGGTGCAGGGGGGCTTGCCCCCCTGCAGAAACATTTAAATTGTTTATTTGGGGGGATTTGTTTTGGAATTTCAAAATTTAGAAACATTGATCATAGGGTCTCGATAATATGAAATTCGATGTTTCAGAATTTCAAGATTCTGAAGTGAATCTGCCTGTAGAACACTCACATAGCAGTTCAGGGTACCCCTCCTGTGCCACATATGTAACCCTGACATGTACAAGTCCCCTCTTGTCATGTATCCAGCGTTGTCACAGTTTGCCTCATACCATTCCAGGCTGACAGTTTAATAGGTATATTTGTACTACAGAAGTTATGGCCATAGGTAGATGTAAAGTGAGGGCAGACCCACAGAGTATTGAGCAGTACTGTTGTGGAAAATAGAAACATAAACAGTTGTTAATGGATTTTTTGTCTCTCCACCCCACCTCATCTGCATCAATAATTACTCATATCCTATGGATATGTTGTGCTCCAACCCAGTGTTGGGACTTGTGTTATATTATTGTTAATATGGTTGATTGCTTGCATGTTAACATATCTTGTTCATATACCATTGTTGGTGGCCTGTTGCCATCAATGTTACTGGCATGCTGTTGCAATGCATACTGTTGTTCCATTTATGCATGTGTTCTGTTTGCTCTGCAACTGTTTCAAATCTGTTTTATGGGGTTAATTGTAGCACTCATGTGTGCTGTTATATCTAATCTTGAAATGTGTTTTTCATGACTAAACAATATATTTTGGAAAACCTCAACACCATAGCGTGTTTGGGATGGCAGATCCCAGTGGATCCACCTGTCCCACCTCATCTGGCCATGGCACCGGGCCCCGGCATGTCTGGGACCCAACCCAGCTCACTCTTGTCTGCTGGTCCTGCACCACCTTCAGGTGAAACTGCCACAGGGGGTGGGGCTCATCCCACCCCACGAGCAGTCGCGGACAGGAGGCCATCACCCTCAGTCAGGTCCGGGGTTTGGTGCTCAGCACCCTTCGATCTGAGTTTGGAGAGCAGCTGTGCAAGGTTGAGGGCCAACTGGTGCACCTAGAGGAGCAGGCCACCACTCCTGTCCAGCCCCCAGGACAGTCACCTTTGGGGCCGTGAAGGTGCAGTGGTGACTGCCCATGGGTGGGGATCTCAGTCCCACTGTAATCATATGGGAGCCCATGGGCTTCGGATTCCCAACCACCCTCCCTGTCAAATGTGTTTACCCCCTAAATGTGTCATATACCACCCCTGTCTGCTGTCTTGTCTGCCTTGTCTGTCTCCTTACCCAACCTACCACCCAGATGTACCTACAATCCTTCCCCAACATCCCACTCTCACCTTAAAAAAAAAGGTCATCTGTCCCAAAAAAAAATATTGCCCCATACATAGCTTTCCATTTCGCACACATGTCCACTGGACACATGTAATCTGGTCCAATTGGCTTGACAACACATTTATGTTGTCCTCACCCCCCTCTCTGTGGTTTGAGTGTCAAAATTCATCTCCAAATTCTGCACAAATGCACAACTGTTGCTGTATAAGAAATGGACAGCTATGGGCCTTCCCTACACCCATCCTGCACATCCCTAGTTATCTTTCACATTGTTTTTCCCTCTCCATGCCCCTTTTTTACCACTTTCCTATCAGCCCTCTTTCTTTTGTTTTAAAGAAATTAGTGCGGGTGCAAGAGTGAGTAAGCGGGAGTAAGCGAGTTTGAGCGATGCTAAGTGAAGCCAACTCAGATTAAGCATCTGTACGTGTGTTGGCATTGCTTAGTGTCACACAAACCCACTTACAACTGCTTTAATCACTCTGTTTCCATCACTCACTGTTCTGCCTAGCAACAAAATAACCAGCGCTGCCAAGTCTCAACCCCAGGGCCCTGTATACCATAGGCAGAGCAATGTACCACTACACCATTTAAGTTGTAAGGATTGCTGATGCTTTTTCAAGCAGATCATGCAGTAGAGTCATTCAACAGTAGGGAAAAAAATTCTGTAGCATCAGTCAGGTTTTGTATATATACATATATACATGTATATATGTATGGAGATGCATGTGTATATATATATATATATATATATATTTATATATATATATATATATATATATTTATATATCTGTCTACACACACATATATATATATATATATATATATATATATATATACTCATAACATGTAGTCGAGTCATACCTCAGAACTATACAGCTCAACCTCTTAGTGCAAGAAATCTGCCAAAGGCTGTCCAAATGGGGGGACAATGGGCCAAAACTAGGGACATATTTTAAATATTACTCTTATAAATGTAAATTGTTGTCAGAGTGACAGGGTTTGTTTCAGCATACACATTCTGAAGGATGTGAGTTCTGAAACTGAAATGTATGTCATCATTTACTGTCAGAAATCCTCAGATCATCACAGTGATTTACCAGGGAAATAAAAATAATGAATCTGTGGAACAGACCAGAAATCTGAGCAATAAACCTGGACATTCTGCAACAGTCCGACCAGTCGAGAGGTAGGCTCAGAATCCCTTAACACAATGAATCTAGACTAAGCTTGACAAACTGGGGGGAGAAAGGCATGAAAATAGGGACATATCTGAAATACTGTAGTAGATAAACTGACACAGTTGCTGCAGTAACACGCTCCTGTCTGTCCTAACATATATTGACTGAAATAGCACAAGTCCAACACTCAATTACTTCTCACTAGTTAGTGACTTAAATCCTCACATCATCCCACTGATGTGTCAGAAATACACACCACTTATGGGGGCCAGGCAGCAGTACATCCTACAAATATCTGGACATAACATCACATTAGGGAAACTACACTTAGCTGCTAAGCATGTCACCAAGCACCGTCCAAACTACAGTCAGACTGACACAACACTAACCCAAATCTGCTATGGGGAATTACACATGTATTTGCAAATATATCAAGCACTACAGGGATGTAACAGCACCGAAAAACAGACACCAGTGTGAAAGTGCATACCCACAACCAATTTCACCACAGTCACAGTGACATACTGGTAAGCCAAATGAACAGTAGAGTATAAGGACAGTGCAAACATAAACATCTCATAGTATTTGCCACTCACACACTACCCTTACATATACTGGCCCAATTCACAGTGTAGTATGATGCCAGACCATGGCATGGGACATGTCTCAGTCTGCCTGTACAAACATATACAGCCGACAGACCACCAGAAACTGGAGCAGCATGCACAGGCAGATAAAAAAGGAGCCATAGCACATACATCTACTCCCCTCCCTACACAGGCCAAATAACATTGACACACTACACTGCTATACAGTCCTGACAGTCTGTCAACAATCACCAGAAATACTCAGACCTCTCAACTGTTCAGAGTCCCACAGAATGTCCAGGCTTTGTCCTCATATATAAGGCCTCTTACACATAACATGTCTGGTAGTCTGATACATCACTGGGATGGTATCAGGAATGAAGGCACTAAATAATGATATACCCTACCTATCACCCTCTTACTGCATGACATCTGGACAAAGCCTGACATAATTGGGGGATAGAGGCCCAAATACAGGGGTATATGTGAAATATTGTTGTTATAAACTGAGACAGTTGCTGGTGTAACAGGGTTTGTTGTAACATATCTTTTCTGAGGGATATGAAGTCAGAAACACACATGGATGATACCATTTACTGACTGCAATCCCCACAGTATGCTACTGCTTTTCCAAAGACAAAAAAATGTCTGAGGAACACACCAAAAACTGAGAGTCCAAAATCTGGGCATTCTGAGGCTAACCATACAGTTGAGAGTTATGTCAACCACATAACATTGTCAGACTTAAAATCAAGCAGAAAGGCTATGTCCACACAAACCCTGTTAAACTAGCATCAATTCAACTGTATAACAGCAATACTTACATTCTGTCCCTATGTCTGGAACATTTTCCCCCAGTTTGTTGGGCTGCCTCCACAGTTTTTGTTGTAAGAGGTATTTCCAACTACCCTCCGTGATGCTGTTGTTCACACACCTGCATGAAGTCCTCCTCATAGGCAAGGAAAATGGGCAATGCCCACATGAAGTACTCAATTATAGGAGTGTGTTGCCATGTAATTGGCTATAGGAATAACACCACAGCAGCTGTTCTGCATGCAATTAGCAAGTGGGGGACACCAACTGGTGCACAGAGCATCAGCTGCTCATGAGCATTACCTACAAAAGGCAAGCTGCTGTCTATGCAAAACAGATGTATACCCTACATCTGGGGGAGAGAGAGAGAGACAGACAGACAGACAAAAAAACAAACAACACATATTGGAATAAAACCAACCATACTTGGAAAAAAAAGGTATGTCAAACAAGTAAGCATGTAATGGAATCCAGTAGGCGGTATGTAATAATGGGAAACAGAAATTTTAACAAACATGTCACAACAAAACTTGCTGTACTGATATATTGCTGACCAGAACCTATGGTCATAGCAACTGGGTCTGTCTACAGTGACATAGATCACAGCTCAGAAAAGGATGGCTCACATATGACCACTACTAGAGTGTGTGTTGAACAATACTGACTGTGACACTGCTAGGTCAGCTACTGGGATGTTGTAGATATCCATATGTTAATTGTGAATACAACTATGATATACATTTGTCTCAGAAATGTGAGAGACCTATAGAGGGTATTTGCATAGTGAAATACTGTTGCAGATGTATGTGTTGAACTGCATGTGATATACTGAGCTCATACCATTCAACTGTCCAGTGTTATGCACACTGACTATATGTGTGCCTCATATTTGTAGTCATTTACTCATACAGTTGTGTTATGTCTGGCAAATCATTGGCAACCTGTGAAGACTGACATTACAACATCTCCTTTCCATTCTTTTGGCTGTTTCCATTAGGGGTCGCCACAGTGGATCATCTGTCTCCATTTCCTCCTGTCCTCTGCATCTTCATCTATCACACCAACCACCTGCATGTCCTCTATCACCACATCCATACACCTTATCTTAGGCCTTCCTCTTTTCCTGTTGCCTGGCAGCTTCATCCTGATTCATAGGTTCATAGGTAAGTACTAGGCTATTAGCCCTAGGGCCTATATAAGCCTAGCCAAAAAGGTACCCTGGCTTTCACCACCCAAGAAAATTATTTTCCTGTGCCCATGTTGAGCAGAGCCACAGAAGTGATCCCTGGGGTGAATTTCCTATTTCCCATCCAATCATCAATATTTTTCTTGAAGAGTGCTAATGAGGAGCTCTGTTTGACATAGATAGATAGTCTGTTCCAGAGTATGGGAAGTCTCTGGGAAAGGAATCTATCCCTCCAGCATGTTCTGTTTATTGTGGTGACAAGGTTTAGGTCCCTAGAGCATGTAGCTCGGAGGGATTGGGATTTCTTTAAGTGGAGCATGTCCACTAGATCTGGGTTTGACATAGCTTTGTATGTTAGGCAGAGATCGCCTCTGAGTAGGCGATATGTGACAGAGTAAAGCTGGAGTTTTTTGAGATGGTCTGCATAGGGCATCTGTTTGAGGCCAGTAATCCTCTTTGTGAGGTATTTCTGTGGCCTTTCCAGTTGTTGTAGATGTCTTGTGAGGTACATACCAAAAGGGGCATTGTACTCTATAATGGGTATAATGAGTGATGAGTAGAAGGGAACAATGACCTCTTTTTTTCTGGATGAGAAACATTTTGTGATGAGGTGAGCCATGTAGAAGGATTTCCTGACCACTGTGGCGATGTGATTATCAAATGAGAGACTACTGTCCACCTGTGTCCCAAGGTCTCTTATCACACTTTCGGCGTTAAGTGGACTACCACTTATGTAGTAGTTCATGGGTACAGAGTTTTTACCAAAGGGGATGACAATACACTTTTTGGCATTGAGCTTCAGGCCATGGCTTTGACACCAGGCATCTGTCTCAGTGAGGCCCTTTTGTAGTATGTATCTTTAGGAGTTTGGATTATAGCTCCTAGTTTGCAGTCATCTGCAGTCTTTATTAGCCAAAGACCTTCTGTGTTACCCTGTACTTCAGAGAAGTAGATACCAAACAGGAGTGGACCCAGGACTGAACCCTGTGGTACTCCACTTGTCACTGGTCTGAAGTTGGATTTGGAGTCTACTACTTTCACAGTGTGGGTTCTGTCTGTGAGCCAGTTGGCACCCTATCTTGTGACATAGGGATTTATACCTAGTTTAGTGAGCTTATCTATAATTCCAGAGTGGGGGATGGTGTCGAAAGCCTTGGCGAGATCTAGATAAGCTGTGTGAACCACCTTACCCTCATCTATGGTTTTGGTGACCGCTTCAAAGAAGTCAATCAGGTTTAGGAGACATGATCTGCCTTTTACAAACCCGAATTGGGTAGGGTCCAGAGTTTGGAGATTACCAATGTCCTTGTCTATGAGTTCCATGATGATATGTTCCATGGCCTTGCAGACCAGGCTTGTCAGGCTAATAGGGCGGTAGTTCCCGGGGTCCGTCATGGCTCCCCCTTTGTGGAGTGGGATAACCGTTGTGGTGCACCATTCAGTGGGCACAAAGCCTAAGGTGAGGCTATGATTGAACATGGTACTTAGGCAGGGTGCAAGTTCATTCTGTAGTTCATGTAGAACACAGTCTGGGATATTGTCAGGTCCCATGGATGCTGTGTTCTTGGCTTTGGAGAGTGTGTTTTTTACCTGTGCAGCCATGATTACAGGAACTTTGCATTCTTCCGGTATAGAGATGGGCCGTCTAGGGAGTGAGAGAGGGGTAAAGTTAGCACTGAACCTATCTGCCAGGATGTTGGCAATATCAGTTGGTTCTGTATATTTAGTGCCATTGTGCTGTAACTCAGAGCAGATCTGAATGTTGCCATTGAGATTCTTGACATAGCTATAGAATGCTTTGTGGTTGTCCTTAGAGTCAGTGGCAATTTTGTTTTTGTAACTAGCTTTGGAGGATTTTATGAGGGATCTCAGTTTCTTACTTAGGTTGACCAGGGAGTTCCTCCAGTCATGGGATTTTACTCTTTTTTGCAACAGTTTCTTTCTTCTGTTGTAGAGTTTGTTTATGGCAGAGGACCACCAGATTGGCTTCTTTTTTTTGGAGGGTAGCATCTTGGTTCTATTAGGGATAGCATGATCCATGCACTCGTGTAAGTGCTTATAAAGTGCATTTGTGTAGGATTCAGCAGTTGTACCTCTATTGTCCGTCTGCATGGGTGTCATGAAGTTTGCCACTATTGTCTTAAGAAGTGTGAAGTTGGCATTGGAGAAGTTTTTTATGGTGGTTTTCCTAATTGGGGATGGGATGTGGATGTCTAGGGTGATTAGCTTGTGGTCAGATTTGACCAATGAGGAATTGACCTCTGGTGTGGAACACCAGTTGCCCATGTTGGTAATGACCAGGTCTAGGATATTGCTGGCCCTGGTGTGGGTGTGAATAAGTTCATCCAAGGCGTTGGAATTTATGAATTCCAGAAAATGTTGAGCAAAAGAGTTGGTAGATGAGTAGTTTTCCCATTTAATGGTGGGGTAGTTGAAATTGCCCATTATTAGGGTGTTGGGTTGTACCCTAATACTTTCCAGTGTATCAAGAAATGAGGAGTGGGAATCCTGGGGCACGGTGGGGGGTCTGTAGCATGCTACAGTTTGGATTGTGGTCTTGCCCAGTTAGTTGCACTTGGATAATCTCGGATGCATTATGCTGTGCAACTAGCCTGGAGGTATGGATATCCTTAATGAATATGGACACACCTCCACCTTTAGTGCTTCGTTCCCAGTTAGGTGGCTGAAAGGTGTGGTATGAATTATAGCCTGGTAACGCAGGGATGCTCTCTGGAGCTTTGGACCAGGTCTCTGTCACTGCACAGATGTCGATGTTCTCCATTTTAAGGAACTACTTACCATCCTTTTCCCAATATACTCTGCATCCCTCCTCAACTTCAAACCAATATAATCTTGCTACTCTCTGGCTTTGTCTCTAAATCGTCCAACCTGGGCAGACCCTCTAACATACATATCCTTAATCCTGTCCACCATCATCACACCCAGTGCAAATCTTAACATCTTTAACTCTGCCACGTCCAGCTCTGACTCCTGCCTTTTTGTCAATGCCACTGTCTCCTACCCATATAACATAGCTGGTCTCACTACCATATTTTAGACCTTCCCTCTCACTCTTAATGGTAATCATCTGTCACAAATCACTCCTGACACTCTTCTCCACCCTCCCCATCCTGCCTGTACTCTCTTTTTCACCTCTCCCCCACACTCATCATTGCTCTGAACTGTTGATCCCAAGTATTTAAACTCATCCACCTTTGCAAACTCTACTCCCCACATCCTCACCATTCCTCCACCCTCCCTCCCATTCACACACATATATTCTGTCTTAGTCCTGATGACCATCATTCCTCCCCTCTGTAGAGTATATCTCCACCTCTCCAGGGTCTCCTCAATCTGTTCCTGACTCTCACTACAGATCACAATGTCATCTGCAAACATCACAGTCAACAGGGATTCCTGTCTGATCATGTCTGTCAACCTGTCCATCACCACTGCAAATAAGAAAGGACTGATCTCTGATGCACTCCCACCTCCACCTTAAATACACCTGTCACTACCACTGCAGAACTCACTGCTGTCACACTACCCTTGTACATATCCTGTAGCACTCTTACAGAGTCCTCCGCCACACTTGACTTTCTCATACAATATCACAACTCCTCTCTAGTCACCCTGTCATAAGTCCACAAAGACACAGTGCAACTCCTTCCAACCTTCTCTGTACTTTTCTATCAACACTCTTAGAGCAAACATTGCATCTCTACTGTTCTTTCCTGGCATGAAACCATACTGTTGATCACTAATCATCGCCTCCCTTCTTAACCTAGCTTCCACTACTCTTTCACATAACTTCATGCTGTGACTGATCAATGTTATCCCTCTGTAGTTACTACAGCTCTACACATCACCCTTATTCTTATAATCGGTACCCAAACACTTTTTTTCTCCACTCCTCACGCATCCTCTCACTTTCCAAGATTACATTAAACAATCTGGTTAAAAGACCACGGCCATTTCTCCTAAACACCTCCATGCTTCCACAGGTATGTCATCTGGACCAACAGCCTTTCTATTCGTAATCCTCTTCATAGCTATCCTTACTTCCTCCTTGCTAATCCGTTGCACTTCCTGATTCACTATTCCCACATCATCCAACCTTCTCTCTCTCATTCTCTTCATTCAACAGCCCCTCAAAGTAGTCTTTCCATCTGCACAACACACTCTCCTCACTTGTGAATCGGTTTCCCTAATTATCCTTTATCACCCTTATCTGCTGCACATCCTTCCTAGCTCAGTCCATCTGTCTAACCAATCAGTACAGGTCCTATTCTCCATCCTTAGTGTCCAACCTTTCATACAACCCTTCATTCGCCTCATCCTTAGCCTTTGCCACCTCTCTCTTTGCCATGCACCTCATCTCCTCATACACCTGTCTACTTTCTTCATCTCTCTGACAATCCCACTTCTTCTTCACTAGCCTCTTTCTCTGTACTGCCTCATTCCACCACCAGGTCTCCTTGTCTTCCTTACTCTGTCCAGATGTCACACCAAGCACCTTTCTAGTCATCTCCTTTACTAGCTCTGCTGTAGTTACCCAGATATTCAGTAACTCTTCACTGCCACCCACTGCCTGTCTTAACTCTTCCCTGAACTCAGCCTCACAGTCACCCTTTTTCAGTTTCCACCATTTGATCTTGGGTGCTGCCCTCACACTCCTCCTCCTCTTCTTGATCACCAAAGTCATCCCACAGACCAACATTCCATGCTGCCTAACTACACTTTCCCCTGTCACCACTTTACAGTCTCCAATCTCCTTCAAACAGGCCCTGCTGCATAGGAGATAATCCACCTGTGCGCACCTTCCTCCATTCTTGTGTCACCCTACACTCCTCTGTCTTGTTAAAATATGTATTCACCATAGCTATGTCCATCCTTTTTGCAAACTCCAGCACCATCTCACCTTTTGCATTCCTTTGCTTAACACCATATCTACCCATCACTTCCTCATCCCCTATGTTCCCTTCACCAACATGCCCATTGAAATCTGCTCCAATCACCATTCTCTCACCCTTAGGTACAGTCATCAACACGCCATCCAACTCACTCCCAAATTTTTCTGTCTCATTCATCACACACGCAACTAGCAGAGCATATGCACTAACAACATTCATCATTACACCATCAATTTCCAGCTTCATTAACATCACTCTATCCACCACTGTTTTCACCTCCAAAAACACTCTTGCCATATTGTTCCTTCAGGATAACCCCTACACCATTTCTCCTCCCATCCGCACCATGATAGAACTGTTTGGACCTGACTCCAATACACCTAACATTACACCCTTTCCATCTGGTCTGTTGCACACACAATATAGCAACCTTCCTTCTGTCCATCATATCAGCTAGCTCTGTCCCCATACCAGTCATACTGCCAACATTAAAAGTTCCTATCCTCACTACCACACTCCTAGCCTTTCTCCTCTCTTCCTGCCATATGACATATGGACATCCTCCAGGGTATGTCTGTGAATGCAAAGGCTACTGTGCTATCAAATGACTTAAGTGTGTTACAACAATATTAAGAAAGAGTCACTAATTTTGGCCCATCACCCCCCCATGTATGTGTGGCATTCTCCAGAAGTCCTGCTCTAACAGGTTGACAGGAATGATTGAGCAGCAAGAGTGTAAATACAGTGTGCCTTACTGACATAGAACAGAAATGTATATCAGGTATTACATGTGCACATCTATGTATGAGTAGGTGTACCTGGCTACCTCATAACAACAGATACAGGATGCAAAATATCAGGTAAATAAGTTGAAGAAAACAAAAAAGGAGCGTAACACCATAGACATAAAACTGGAACTTTAATACAACAAAAACAAGAACAGAATAAGCGCTTTCGGCATGTGCCTTTCTCAGATCCTGAAAACAATTCCTACACACAACTATTTAAGAACCATCTAACCAATTTAGTTAAAAGGCAATTAAGCAATTAAAAATGAGGCAATGAAACATAGCAATACTTACTCCCCATTTGCCTAGTGCACTTGTAACAAAAACATGTTATAAAATAACTTAGATCCAAGCTTAGAACAAAACTACATTTTGTTAAAAACAATCAACATAGTATGCTAAAACCTATAGTAAATAAATAAAACACTGCTGTCATAACTATTACACAGCTTGTACATCTGTTAAAACTCAGAGCTCGTAATGTTAACATATCAGGTTCACAACCATAATATTAAAGAAGCAACAGTCACAGCCTGATATGCAACAAACAAATAACTATTGTCATCGCATAAAGGTCTGATGAACACTCAGAATTCATACTATGAACAAAATAGCCACAAAACTCACCCATTAATAACAGAATACACTATAACTCCAAACTTAAAAGATGTCATGTTCACATCTCTGAAAGAAATAAAAGCATGCATAAACACCTGTTCTATAGAAAGTGAACAGAAGGAATATTACAAAGCTGACATCTGTAACAAAGACAGATAGGAAGTAAAAAATATATACAATGAGCTTCCTTAATGGCAAAAAGTCGATCTTCGTTCCTTCAGGAACGGTTTAAGTGGAACAACACCATTAAGCCCTGGGAAACAATCAGCCCTTAAGTCCATTATCCATTTAGATTCTTCCATTTCCGTTTGATTTGTTACATCCCCTTCTCTTATAGTTGGACCAACCACTGCAAGGACCATAAATCTAAATGTATGGGTGGCATTATCTCGAATATGAGCATACAACGCATTCGTAACAACCTTAATGCGTATATCAGATTGTGCTTAAAGATTCTTTCTTTTAGCATCCTATTCGTTTTGCCCACATAGAAACAAGAGCAAAAAGTACAGGTAGCAACATATACCACATTCTTACTATTACAGTTGGCATTTCCAAAAAACTGGTATGTTCTTCCTGTAACTAGATGTGTAAAAACATTACTGGTATTGATAACAGTACAGGCTTTACAACTGCCACATTTCCATGTGCCAGAACGTGTATGTTCATTCCTTTTGGCTTTGCAGCTTTTATTGCAAAGCAACCTCTTTAGATTTTTCTTGTTCTTAAAACTAAAATGAGGTGTAGTCCCTACTATTTCTTTCAGTCTATTGTCTGATGTTAACACAGGCCAGTATTTTGTTGATTATTCCACATATTGTAGAATTATCACTACTGTAAGTAAGGCTGACCCTCATGGTCCCCTGCCCTACATTAGGATGTATTCTATTGTCTTTCATCACTTCACTTGTCATACCATTGATATACTGTTGAGAGTAGTAGGGTCTACCCTTATTCTTTCTCAGATCTCTTGCATGATCTATTGTTATTCCTTCTCTGACTGGCCTATAACCACAATCTTTGAAACCTTGTAACAGTTTATTGCTTTCCATGAGAAAGGTATCATCCTGAGTACAAAGCCTGGACACTCGAGTGACTTGGTTGTCAATCACATTGTGGAAAATATGCCTCGGGTGCATACTGGAAAAATGTGCCATATGGTTCCTCCACATAGGTTTCCGATACAGCATAGTATTTATCCCTTCAATAGGATCCAATAGGATCTTGACATTCAGATATTCAATATCTGTTCTGGACATCTTAACATCGAATTTTAGAAACGAAGTAGTCTGTGTTAAAAAATCCACAAAATTTTGGACTTCTTCCTCACTTCCAGCCCATAGAATCATAATGTCATCCACAAATCTATTATAGAGGAGCACATTCCCTTTCCATTGGAAGTTTACATTCAGTGCCCATAGCTCCTCCCACTGGGCCAACATGAGATTAGCATAGCTATTCGCACAGGAGGTACCCATAGCTACCCCCCACTTCTGCCAGTAGTAGCTATCTACAAATAAATTGTTCTCTAGCACCAGTTCCAATAGGCTGCAGACAACCTAAGAGTCTAATTTCCTTTCTCTATACAAATCTCTTATGGCTTCAACACCATATGAGTTAGGAATTGATGTAAACAAACTATGAACATCCATAGTGACTAATAACAAATGGGAGAAGTCATAGATGTTAGTAGTGGCTTCCTGTAAATGCTGTAGGAACTGTGCCGTATATTTTACTATGTTCTTCTAATCACTCAATAGCTTTTTCAGCTCATTTTCCAAAAAGACTGAAAGGGGTTCCATTGACCATCCTCGGCCTGCCACTATGGGATGCATGGGTGGTTTAGAGCTGTTTTTATGGATTTTTGGCAGTCCATTGATGATAGGTATGACAGGATGTTCAACTATGAAAAACTCATATAGTTACTTTGTTATACACCTGTTCATAAGCATCTCATAAAGTGCATCTTCTATCCTCCTTTTCATCACATCAACTTCTTTCTTCATAATTCTTAAGTATGTTGCTTGATCACTTAGCATATCTAACATACTTTCATTATAATAATCCATACTCATCACTACCACAGCTCCTCCTTTGTCAGCTGGTCTAATGGTTATATCCTCTCTGGTTTGTAGTTCTTTTAAAGCATCCAATTCTTCTTTGGTCAAATTCTGATAGTGTTTACCTTTGCCATCTGTTCTAATTTTGGCTAGTCTTTGCTCACATAAGCACATAAAAAATCTCAACCGTAGGATGGCTTACTGGAACAAATGTGCTAGGCTTCCTAGGTGGTTTTTCAGAGTCATGATCTGATCTAACATTGGACCCAAAATATGTTTTAATGTCACATTACATCCAAAACACTTTATATCAGTCACAAACACATGCAGCGGTAAATGTAAAGCTGGTATAAAACTTAATCCTTTCTCAAGTAGAGTAACAAACTTTTTTTAGAATACTATTCGAGATATTAACAACTAATGAATTCTTCACAGAACTTTCCTTCTCTTCCTTTCTCTGCTTGCAGGTAAATAAGCTGTATATGTTGTACACGTGTGTAATCTCAGTTTCTGTGCATCCAACAGAGTTAGATTTCTACAGCTACTGGTTGTTGTATTGCCCTGACACAGACACGGTTACTAGAATAAGCATGATTATCAGGTTGAAATTGGAGAGGTGTCCAACTGTCTTATGGCCTTGTGTCCATGCCTACTACAAACAGCTATATTACCACTGACACAGCTGTATGTACTCAGCAATACCTTATCTGTAAAACCTATTTCCACCAAAGTAGAGTAATCCGTTTTGTTGGACAGCAGTAATACACAAACCACATAATTGGTTGCTATATTGGCTTACAAGTCAGAGTAGGAGCAGGCAGCAACTTGGCAGTGAGTCAACCTTTGTCTGAATGAGCATATAAGGTCACAGCTGGAGTACTATAAGGCTAACTATGAGTACAAATTGGACACATCCATCAAGGGCAATCACAAGGCCACCTTCACATATGTCTGCAATCTCAGAGGCAACAAACCAACCCACCCTGTAATGGTGGTCAATCACACTACATACAGACACACCATAGCTATAGCCAACCTGCTGCAGACAGGTTTAGGGCAAACATCACCCCTCCCCGGCTCACCATCAGTGTAGGTGGATATGCACAGCACCCACACACCTCCCCTCATCATCAGGGTGCAGGTACATACTGCCTAATCAAAGTCAACAAAAGCAAGTCTCCATGAGACCTGAGAACATTCCTGTCTGCATCCTACATGAACCCAGGGATATGCTTCCAGCTCCATTACACACTGTATGCAAGCAAAGCCTGAGCACCATTGACATCCCATCTGCAAGGAACACGGCCACTGTCAACCCTCTACACAAACGTGAATGATGACTGGTGGTTTATGCAATGTACTTCACTTCATTGGGGGAACATGACACATCAGGACCAGGAGTGCAATGCAGGTTCATACTGTGCTGATAGATGACAGGGGTATGATGTGGTTGTAAGTGATGGCTATTGATAGGCAATAGTGATGTGCTGGCTGTATAAGTAACTCTGGGCAATGTCTGAGGTCCTGTGATGTGTTTCTCTGTTTATGTCTTCCAGGTGGCATGCAGCGTCAGCCGGCATACACTGCAGAAGAGAATGCAGCTTTTACTGAAGCAATAATACAGCACCATGTGGTGCTGTTCATCCGGAGCCGACAATATCTGGGGGAGCGGACTGCCATGTGGGATGACCTTGTCCACAGAGTGAACACCTTGGGCCACCATGCCACACACAATCAGGTCAGGCGTCGGGCAACTGACCTGATACGTTGTGCCCGTCAAAGGTCTGCTGCCATAGCCAGGGACCATACTGCTACAGGTGTAGGTCCAGCCACACAACCCCAACTTACAGCAACAGAGGAGCTCCTTGCCAACCTTGGGGCAGCCCCCACACAACAGCCAAAACATGAAACACCAGTCGTGAAGGTGGGTGGCACCCAGGCAACAGGTGAGGAGCATCCAGGTAAGGTCACAGTGCATATCAATTTAATCATGTAGCAGTTATACTGTCTTCAATAGAGTATCTAAATGCATATGTCAGTTCAAACTGCATTTGTGGGTGGGGTTTACTAATGCACACAAGAGCACATCTATGGTGAAGGACAGCAAATTGTGTACTATCATAGCTTGTACTGTACCTGTGCAGACACGTAGCATTCATCTTGTACCAATGTCAAATGTGAGTCTGCTGACAATACCTCTCCCCCACATCTACATAGGTCCCTCTGGTCTGCATGTGGGCCTGAAGTCAGTAAATATGGGATTTTCCTGTTGTGGCTCACCAGTACCCTAGGCATGTTAAGGTCATGCATGTGACCATGCACACAACTGTTACTCTCAGCTATTTTGCAATATCTGCATGTTCACTTGTTGTGGGTTTAACTGCATTGCATCACAGTGGTAATCACAAGGGCCTATTTGCAGGAGATGTCACATATCTGTAGCATACCTCACAACCTGTCATTGCAAGAAATCTGGACAAAGACTGACAAAATGAAGGTTCAAAGGCCCAAAACAAGTGATATATTTTATAAATTAGTGTTATACAGTGCATATAAATGGTGTACACACACCCGTTAAGAGTGTCAAAGTAAAAAACAATGCAGACGTACCACCATACTCTTAGAATGCCAGGTATTTGTGAAATACAAAAATGAGAGCACAATAACACATTTCCGAACCCTTCCAACCTTTCATGTGACCTATAACCTGTACAATTCAATTGTAAAACAAATAAATCTGTTAAGGGAACAATTATGACACATAAAAAACTTACAAGAAGCTAGATGCATACATGTGCACAGGCTGAAGCTAATACTGTGTTGCAGCAGCTTTTGATATTATTACAGCATTATGTCTTCTTGGGTACACACCTGCCATCAATTACAAAGACTCTTTGATTAACAGCAAATAACAGTCAGCTGTCCTACCAGGAGTATCCTAAATTTACTCCTGTTACAGCAACAGCCATAGTTCACATACAGCTTATGAAGCAGCAAAGGGATCTCATTTGTATAACGTATCAGCCCAGAGAAGGGTACACACACATTTCCACAGCATTGCATATACCCTTGAACACAGTGAAGACAGTCATCAAATGGTGGTGGAAATATGGGGCAACAGTGACATTGCAAAGAACTGGATATCCTTCCAAATGTGTGGAAAAGACAAGACCCAAACTGGTCAGGGAAGCTGCCAGGTGACCTACAGCAGCACTACAGGAGTTGCAGGAATCACTGGCAAGTACCAGTTGTGCACTACATGTGGCAACAGTCTCCCATATTCTCCACATGTCTAGCCTATGGGGTAGGTTTGGAAGATGGAAGCCTTCTCACACACAGAACAACATCCAGGTCTGGAGAATTTCTCAAGAAAAATACATCAGGTCCCCCATAGCATGTAGGGAAATATGTTATGGTGCAATAAGACCAAGCTTGCACTTTTTGGCCACAATATCAAAAGTTTTGTTAGGCACAAGAACAACATTGTGCATCACCAAAAGAACACCATCCTCATGGTGAAGCATGGTGATGGCAGTGCCTGCTTTGGGGTTGCTGTTCATATGCTGGAAGTGGGCCTGTAGCCAAGGTGGAGGTGATTAGGAACAGTTCAAAATACCAGTCCCTTTTGGCCCCAAATCATCATGTGTCTGCTAAAAAGCTGTGGATGGTGAGGACTTACACCTTTCTACACAACACTGACCCATACCATACATCAAAATCCATAAAAGAATGCCTCCACCAGAAGACAATCAATGTTTTGGAATGGCCCAGCCACAGTCCACACATACATCTAATACAGAATCT
>NC_056735.1:1031486899-1031599399 GCF_019279795.1 Protopterus annectens | reverse complement strand
AGTAGTTTACTGGATCGCTCGGCAGCCATATTGCACGCAGGAGCGGCTACAATGTTCCTGCATGGAGAAATTAGCTTATTGAATCTCAGGGATGGTTTCACACAACCAGTTAATAGCCTCACATATTATAGCAAGACATCACATTCTCTATTAGATTGGATCCTATTATCAGACCCTAGCAAATACTCCACCACAGGTATGATATCAGACTCTCACAGTGATCATCTCCCAATCTATACAACTAGGCATCTCACACATCCACTTAAACAACATATTTATAAAAAAACACATAACCTTTCCAAATTAACCCAGAAAGGTTCATTACTACACTGTCATCTATTAACTGGAACTTCCTAAAAATCCTCCCCTTAGATGATGCTGTAATTGAATTCAATATAATTTATTTATTTATTTATAAAAAAACACATAACCTTTCCAAATTAACCCAGAAAGGTTCATTACTACACTGTCATCTATTAACTGGAACTTCCTAAAAATCCTCCCCTTAGATGATGCTGTAATTGAATTCAATATAATTTATTTATTTATTTTACAGTTTGTTTACCTGGATAGTTAATTCGGCCAAGAAGAGCCTGTTTTCAATGGAGTCCCAGGGAGAAAAGCTCCATGAACAGCAATATAATATGAAGACAATGCATTTACATTTATGTAATACTATTGAAGAACCATGGTATTACCTAACATTATAAAAAATCTACGACTGCAGTGAAAATTCAGTTAAAAAAGTAAAAGTTAAAATTACACACACACACACACACACACACACACACACACACACACACACACACACACACACACACACACACATAAATAGGTCAATTCAAATAAGAAAAAGCCATTGGTGCATATTCCTGTTAAATTTGTTAGAATGTGAAATAACACAGGGTTGGCATTACGGTTTTACATGAAATCCTAACAGAGTTAATGTAGGACAGGGGGATAAGAGGTGTTAATTGTTGAATGTAAGAAGGGTGAGACAATAAGAAAAAAAACAGAGCAAGAGTAGGAGTAAATAAAAAAATGAAGATGGAAGTAGTCAGAGAAGCTCAGTATGATGAAGAGAACAGAGAAGTAAAGGACTGTGAGAAATGGGGAAAAAAGAGGTGAGTCATGTGGGATGAGAGCAGGAACATTCCCAGAGGGTTTTGAGATGGGAAAGAAGCAGGGTCTTAAAGGTAGAGTGGCTATCTGTAGTACAAATAAGAGGTGGCAGGGAGTTCCAGAGGCAAGATAGGGAAAATGATAGTAGGTGTTTGCCTGGAGGGTGAGCAGGCTTGTGCAGTTCAAGCAAACTCTGTTTATTGGATCTTAGAAGTCTGTTGGGTAGGTGCATTTTGAAGGAGGAGGCAAGGGGGGGGGGCAGATGGAGGGAAGGATTAAAGATGAGTTTATGGGCATGAGTAAGTTGAATATAGGTAAGATGGTTGGGAAGTTTGAGCCAGTTTAGTTTGTGAAGGGCATTGCAGTGGTGGGAGGAGGATTTATAGCTGGTAGCAAACTTAGAAATTTTGTTATAACAGGAGGATACCTTTGTTTTTAGAGAAGATTGAAGGTTGGTAAGAAGTGGAGCACCATACAGGAGAGAAGGAATGTGGAAGGTGTTGGAGAGTACAAGTTTAGTAGTGGGAGTGATATAGTGGTTACGGCGGTAGAGCATGCCTAGTTTCTGGTAGGTTTTTTTATATTAGTTAGTAGGTAGGTATCGAATTTTAACTGTTCATCAATAAGGACTCTTAGAAGCTTTGTATGGGAGGCTACCTCGAGAGAGGTATTGTTTTGGCTAGTAATGGAGAATGAGTTCTTGTCTATAATGATACTTTTTGAAGGGGAAAATAAAATAATTTTAGTTTTTGATGCATTAAGTGATAGGTGGTTGTCTATCATCCAACGTTTGGTATAAGAGAAAGCATCCTGAGTTAGTTTTAAGAGAGTGGAGGCGGAAGTGGCATTGCAGATGATTGTAGAGTCATCTGCGTATTGAATCAGTTTGGCATTAGGAATGTTCTGTTAATGTTAATGTTCCATTAAATTTCCAATGGACAAACCTCCCACCGGTGAGGTCCCGCATGTGGATGGGAATCCACTTGCGGCCGCTGAAAGTTTTCCACCACTCACTACGGTGGATAACGTAACTAAGAACATTACGACTAATACTGTTTCTGGTTCAGGATTTGGGAATCCTGTTCCTTTACCATCTTCAGCTTCTTTTTCCAACCGGAGAAATCAGACCACCACCAAAACAGTGCTGACCAGGAGCCGAACATTTTTGGGCTCTCAGTCCTCGGGGGAAGAGACTTAGAACTTTTGAATGATCATTTTAGTATTATTAATTTGACTGAACACGTTTTCACTAATGACGAAGTGGATGTTCTTAAATTGGGACTCAATTTTGTTCCTCATTCTAGAGCTAACTATGTTAGGACTGTTATTGATATCAAGCAGTACACTCGAAAGCTAAATTTGCATTATTTATTGCATGATTTACCTGTTTCTAATCGTGCCTTTGTTAAACCTTCTATTTATTGTCCCAAACTACAGCATACTATCAAGGTTTTTGAGGAGACATGTATACAGGATGTCAAACACATGCTAAATAATGAACCCAGTTTTTTGAACAATTTAACTAGTGTTGAAAGAAGGGCAATTAAGAATTTACAAGTTATGACTAACAAATTTCGATTTATGAAAAGTGATAAAGGGAATAATATTGTTATTATGAACAGGGAACTTTATGTGAATGGTATTTTAGACTTATTAAACAATAGTGACGAATACGAAACTGTTTCACTATTTGATGTCAAGCTTTGCCATCGTTTAATTCATTCACATTTGTATGATGCCTTTATGAATGGTGAGATTAGTTATGAATTATATGACTTCTGTATTATTGATCAGCCAAGAATTGGGGTCCTTTTTGGGATCCCCAAAACTCACAAGTCGATACAAAATCCACCATTCAGGCCCATTGTGTCTTCTCCTCATTCGGTTACTGAGGGATTGGCTCTGTTTCTTGACGCTGTACTAGGGCCTATTGTCTCTAATCAACATTCATTTATTCGTGACTCATGGCATTTTCTTAGTAAAATTATTTTGTCACCACTTGTGGTTTTAATCCCAACAGACAGGTTATGTTTACCCTTGATGTGGTTTCCCTCTTTACTTGTATTCCCCATCACGAAGGGGTTGAAGCCATTCGAAGTTTTTTATCTACCAGTTGTTCTGGTTTTACCAACAACATGGTTTCTCTTATTTGCAGGTTGTTGGAAATTATTTTAGAGAACAACTTTTTTCTTTTTGAAAAAACTTACTATAGGCAAAAAAGAGGGGTTGCTATGGGCTCTCCAGCAGCCCCAGCCTATGCCAATTTGGTTATGTCATGGTGGGAGAAGCAGTTTTTTCCCACCCTGGCTAGCAAATATAGTATTTCTTTTTTTTGTCGTTTTATGGACGACCTGTTTTTTATTGTTGAGGGTGACATTTCCACTGTTGTTGAATTTCTTATTGATATTAATTCTTATTCAGATTATTTAAAATTTACCATTGGAACGAACGGATTGGATGTCAACTTTTTGGATGTTTCCCTCAAATGGGACTTTGAAGAGAATAGGTTACATAGCCGCATTTACCGGAAAAAGACCTTTAACAATGGGTACTTGCACTATAGGAGTGGTCACCCCAAGTATGTTATTAACAACATTCCCAGGGGGCAGTTTATCAGGGCTAGTCGCATGACGTCTAAGGATGTTGATTTGGCTCAGGAATTCGCTTTCATCACTTCCCTATTTGTCAACAGGGGATATGATAAGCTGACCCTTATACAAACTAGTGCAGATATCTACTCTAAACGAATTGACAAATATTTTCCATTACTAAATTTAAAAACTGACCATTCCCATATTTTTGTTAAGAATGACAGCAACAATACAATGAACGTCAACCTGATTTGCTCCTTAGAGATGAGTTCTGATTGTCAGCACATTCAACACATTTTAAATAGAAATTGGAGAATTATAAAAGGGAATTCTGACATCTTTCACATTTTGGGAGAAAAAACACTATTTGTTCAGAGAAATAGTTTTAACCTAAAAAGGATTTTGGAAAACCAGAATAGTAACGTTTCTAATTTCGTGTCAGGTAAGAAAGGTATGTACTGTTGCAATCAGTGCAACATGTGCAGATTTATATCAACCGGTCCTTATATTTCAGTGGTTACATTTGATAGAACCTTGGCAGTTCCAGGATATGTAAACTGTTGCACCACTGGGGTCATTTACATTGCCCTATGTTCATCCTGCACGGCATTTTACATAGGGATGACCACTAGAGAGTTAAAGACCCGTATCAGGGAACATTTATACTCTATGAAAACCAAGGATGACAACAATGCCCTTTTTAAACATTCTCTAGTCTGTCCTTCTTTTCACAAATTTTTATTCTCTGTACTAGAGGTTTGTCATAAGGACATGAGGGAAGGGGATTATAAGAATTACCTTTCACAAAGGGAGACTTATTGGCAAATTAAACTTAAATCTGACATCCTCCCTGGTCTTAATGAAGCCATCAATGTTAAATGTTTTTTAAAACAACGTAAACTAAATGTTAATAAAGACGGCGGTTCAGTCCGTCTTCATTTTGTTTCAAATTGAAAATTGTATGGTAGGCTGTTGTTTTAAATTTCTTTTGACTTGATTCAAATGTTTGATTGTTTAATTAATCACATGATTCTTTTTTTGTATTTAAATAAGCTAATTGTCTTCATTTATTTTATTCTGAGGAAGTTTTTTACGAAAGCGGATAATAAACTGATATACGCTATTTTTGTGGTGGTGTCGTTTTGCCTTCTCCGTGGAATATTGGATTTATTGGTTTGGACTTTGTTTTGTTTTTTTCTTGGTTTGTGTTTTTTACCATGGCTGAGGCTGCTGACGACCCTTTATTGAACCTTAGTGTTCATGCTACTCCCTCTTCAGATGCTGGGAGTTTGAACATGTTGTTGATTGCTACTTTTTTTAGTCACCAAGGCGAATGATCCTGAGACTACTATTAGAGCTTCCAGTCTGGCTGGTTCTATTCATGATCTGGAAGCTGACATTAATTTTGACAAACTACCACGACAACCGAACTTTGTGACATCGAACCAACAACGCATCATTGGTCGGGCGACTTTTCAACAGTTTTTCGACCGTGCGGAGAACCCTTTTAGCAATCTGGGGGCAACTGAAGGAATTTCCAATGTATCTTACAACGAGGACTTCCATTTTAAACGTGGGCAGCTGTTAAAGCTACTAAAAAGGTACAATGCCATTCATGTAGAAAATTGTTACTTTGCACGTTGTTTGGAACTGAATATCGTTCCAAAAGGTTTACGGTTTTTTAAGTGCCCCAATGGTGTGCACGCTGGAGACTCTTTTTTCAATACTTTGACTGCCTTTTTCAATGAAGCAGGTCTACATTTTCTTAGGTTGCTCTTTGACAATAATGTCATTAAAAAAGAGCTTCTTAAGAAGGAAATTATTGACATTGAGGCTTATTTTAAACAGAGTCTTGGTGAGCAGAAATTTTCTGAGTTTTTTGTATCTATTTCAAATGAAACGGAACAATTTTCTGTTGATAATATCAACAGGAAACACTCTAAACTGTTACGGGATCTTGCATCTTACAAAAATAATTCTGCTTTCACAAATTTTGGTGTTTCCAACAAACTTCATAAGTTTACTAACAGTAACGGACAAGGGTTCAGGAAACCGGTTGTTGGGGTTTTACCTAAACCTGTTGCACCTGGTGGTGCTAACAACTTTGAGAACAGTTTGTCTTTGGTATCTGGTTCCTCGGACCCTATTGTTTCTACTGTTAATGAAAAACCGGGAATTAAATTTCCAATGGACAAACCTCCCACCAGTGAGGTCCCGCATGTGGATGGGAATCCACTTGCGGCCGCTGAAAGTTTTCCACCACTCACTACGGTGGATAACGTAATACTGTTTCTGGTTCAGGATTTGGGAATCCTGTTCCTTTACCATCTTCAGTTTCTTTTTCCAACCGGAGAAATCAGACCACCACCAAAACAGTGCTGACCAGGAGACGAACATTTTTGGGCTCTCAGTCCTCGGGGGAAGAGACTTAGAACTTTTGAATGATCATTTTAGTATTATTAATTTGACTGAACACGTTTTCACTAATGATGAAGTGGATGTTCTTAAATTGGGACTCAATTTTGTTCCTCATTCTAGAGCTAACTATGTTAGGACTGTTATTGATATCAAGCAGTACACTCGAAAGCTAAATTTGCATTATTTATTGCATGATTTACCTGTTTCTAATCATGCCTTTGTTAAACCTTCTATTTATTGTGCCAAACTACAGCATACTATCAAGGTTTTTGAGGAGACATGTATACAGGATGTCGAACACATGCTAAATAATGAACCCAGTTTTTTGAACAATTTAACTAGTGTTGAAAGAAGGGCAATTAAGAATTTACAAGTTATGACTAACAAATTTCGATTTATGAAAAGTGATAAAGGGAATAATATTGTTATTATGAACAGGGAACTTTATGTGAATGGTATTTTAGACTTATTAAACAATAGTGACAACTGTTTCACTATTTGATGTCAAGCGTTGCCATCGTTTAATTCATTCACATTTGTATGATGCCTTTATGAATGGTGAGATTAGTTATGAATTATATGACTTCTGTATTATTGATCAGCCAAGAATTGGGGTCCTTTTTGGGATCCTCAAAACTCACAAGTCGATACAAAATCCACCATTCAGGCCCATTGTGTCTTCTCCTCATTCGGTTACTGAGGTATTGGCTCTGTTTCTTGACGCTGTACTAGGGCCTATTGTCTCTAATCAACATTCATTTATTCGTGACTCATGGCATTTTCTTAGTAAAATTAATTATTTTGTCACCACTTGTGGTTTTAATCCCAACAGACAGGTTATGTTTACCCTTGATGTGGTTTCCCTCTTTACTTGTATTCCCCATCACAGTTTTTATCTACCAGTTGTTCTGGTTTTACCAACAACATGGTTTCTCTTATTTGCAGGTTGTTGGAAATTATTTTAGAGAACAACTATAGGCAAAAGATTATGTCATGGTGGGAGAAGCAGTTTTTCCCACCCCCTGTAAATATAGTAGTATTTTTTTTTTTTTTCGCTTTATTATGGACCTGTTTTTTATTGTTGAGGGTGACATTTCCACTGTTGTTGAATTTCTTATTGATATTAATTCTTATTCAGATTATTTAAAATTTACCATTGGAACGAACGGATTGGATGTCAACTTTTTGGATGTTTCCCTCAAATGGGACTTTGAAGAGAATAGGTTACATAGCCGCATTTACCGGAAAAAGACCTTTAACAACGGGTACTTGCACTATAGGAGTGGTCACCCCAAGTATGTTAGTGCAACATGTGCAGATTTATATCAACCGGTCCTTATATTTCAGTGGTTACATTTGATAGAACCTTGGCAGTTCCAGGATATGTAAACTGTTGCACCACTGGGGTCATTTACATTGCCCTATGTTCATCCTGCACGGCATTTTACATAGGGATGACCACTAGAGAGTTAAAGAGAACATTTATACTCTATGAAAACCAAGGATGACAACAATGCCCTTTTTAAACATTCTCTAGTCTGTCCTTCTTTTCACAAATTTTTATTCTCTGTACTAGAGGTTTGTCATAAGGACATGAGGGAAGGGGATTATAAGAATTACCTTTCACAAAGGGAGACTTATTGGCAAATTAAACTTAAATCTGACATCCTCCTGGTCTTAATGAAGCCATCAATGTTAAATGTTTTAAAACAACGTAAACTAAATGTTAATAAAGTTCAGTCCGTCTTCATTTTGTTTCAAATTGAAAATTGTATGGTAGGCTGTTGTTTTAAATTTCTTTTGACTTGATTCAAATGCTTGATTGTTTAATTAATCACATGATTCTTTTTTTGTATTTAAATAAGCTAATTGTCTTCATTTATTTTATTCTGAGGATAATAAACTGATATACGCTATTTTTGTGGTGGTGTCATTTTGCCTTCTCCGTGGAATATTGGATTTATTGGTTTGGACTTTGTTTTGTTTTTTTCAATGTTCTGGTGGAAGTCATTTATGAAAATGTTGAACAGCAGGAGACCCAATATGGAACCCTGTGGTACACCTGTAGGTGTATTAAAGAAGGATGTGGTGGCGTTTTTCCATTTGACAGCTTGTTGTCTGTCAGAGAGGTAACTAGAAAATCAGTTGACAGAAGAGTGGGATAGGTTTAGATTAGAGAGTTTAGATAGGAGAAGGTTATGGGAGATAGTTTCAAAGACCTTGGATAAGTCCAGAAGCAGGATGGACACTAGACAGCCAGAATCCCGGGATTTGTTGACTGTTTTGAGGAAGGAGAGGTAGGGGTTGTGGTACTATGGTCAGGTCTAAAACCATGTTGTGTGGGGGTAAGTAGGTGGTTGTCTCTGAGGTAAGGTTGAAGTTGGATACACTTTTCTAGAACTTTTGAGATAGGGGATAAGATAACGATTGGCCAGAAATTGGGAATATTGTTGTTATTACCTCCTTTGTGAAGGGGAATGATATAAGCCTTTTTCCAGAGTAGGGGTACATAGTTTTCTTGGATTGAGCAGTTTATTAGAATGGAGATGGGAAAGGCAATGGCATCAGCAGCAATTTTGAGGAAGTAGGAAGGAAGGTCATCAGGGGCATTTGAGCATGGTTTCGGTTTATGAAGGAGTTTTTTTATGGTGGAGATAGGAATGGGTTTGATAGTGAAGGAAGGGGGTTGGGAGGTGGTAGTGTTAGGGGAGGGAGAGATAGGAGGAGGTGGAAGTGAAGCTTTGTTGGGTAAGGAAGTAGTTAGTTTGGCTATAGAATCAATAAAGAAGGAGTTAAATTGGGTGGCTAAGGAGAGGTCTGGGACATTTGGGTCAGGGCAGGATCTGTCTCTTTTGCCAGGATTGAGGAGTGTGGAGATGCCATTCCAGAATTTTTTGGGGTTGGTCTTGTGGTTATTTTGAAGGGTGGAGAAATAGGATTTGCGGTCGGATGCAACAAGTTTTTTTACTTCGTTATGTAGTAGCTTATATTCAATCATGGTAGTATGGGTTTTATTTTTCTGGTAACGTCTCCAGGCTTTGTCACGAAAATGCATAATGGTTGTAGTTTCTTTGCTTAAACATGGGACAGTTTTACTTTTAATTCTTTTGGTTCTGGAGGGAGCAAGAATGTTTAACAGGTCTAAGAATGTAGTATTAAAGTAGGCTACTGCATTATCTAGGGAGAGGTTTTTAGAGGACTCCAGCTTGTGTGTTTTAGAGAGCTGGAGAAGGTTTCAGGGTTGAAGTTTTTGAGAGAGCGGGAGGAGATATAAATGTGGGATAGTTGTAAGGAGGAAGGAAGGTGACAAGCGAAAGAGGGAAGATGATCACTAAGAGTGTCAGGTAGGATGCTACTGTCAGAGATATATTGGGGGTGGAGGGGTGGGAAATAAGAATCCAGTCAAGGGAAGTACCAGAGTATAAGTGTTTCAAGGGCCTGGTAGTAGAGTTTATTAGTTGTGAGAAGTTGTATAAGTTTATGTTGTGTGGAGAAGTTGGACATTGAATATCAGTCCAGTTAATATTAACATCACCGAGGATTATGGTCTCGTTGGTAATGTTAGAGGAGAACCAGGAGAGGATATCCTCAAGAATAGGGATACTATCTCCTGGGGGAATGTAAAGAATGGCTATACATGTGTATTTGTTTCTATTCATCTGGAGGAGGGCCAGGGTTAGTTCTGCATTGGTGAATTGGGGTATGGGTTTGGTGAATGGAGTAACTGTAAGGGAAGAGGAGTAGAGAAGTGCTACTTCACCACCTTTTTTGAAGGTCCTGTCATTTCTAATTATATTGTAGTTGGGGACAGTGATTTTAGGATCTTTTATGTGTGGCTTCAACTAGGTTTCAGTAACGGATAGGCTATGTGGGTGGTTATGTTGGAGCCAGGCATGGAAGTCTGGAATCTTGTTACATACGCTTCAAGAATTCAATGTAGTGAAAAGGAGGGATTTGCAGGATGAGGGGGGAGAGAGAAGGGATGGGTTTGACTGAAGAGAGGGAGAGGGTTTGGGTGAATGTCACCAGAGAGAATGTTTCTAAATATCCTAATCCAATATCTTGAAAACTTCAGAATGCTTCACAATCATACTAAAAAGCAAATAAATGAAGACAAAAAATATACTATAATAACTTTCAGAATAATACTAAATGCAACCCTAAAAACTTGTGGACATACAAGCATTTGGATATCCATTAAAGAAATCTTACATCCTGGCCAAAAATTAAACCCAAAACCCCTCTCCCAATAACTCATCACTTGAAACCACAATACAATTGAACTCTTATTTTTTAGATAGTATAGCATGTCTAACTAAGGATTCCTGAGTATTTAATCCCAACCCTGCCCAACAGTCACATATCACCACATCCACTTTTACCTTCAAACTTATGCCCACATCCTATATAAAACTAAACTTAAACAAACTTAAACTCTGCTCTTCTTCAGCTGTTCACCTTGCAAGTGAATATGTGAAGATAGCAGTTGACAGTATTGCCTATCCTGTCTCAATTCTTCTCTCAATCTGAAAATAAAGTCACACATTATCCCTCTGCACAAAGGAGGAAATTCAGTAGAAATTAGTAACTTTAAACCTACAGCAATCTAATCTCCCCTTGCCAAAATACTTGCAAAATGCATTCAAAAACAATTGCTCGAGTATCTCCTGCAAGAAGGACTCCTATCCCCTACACAACATGGCTTCTGTCCTTCCCATAGTACTAGCACTGCCCTTCTAACCTAGACAGATACTGTCAATAAAGCTAGAGATAACAGCAAACTAGTCTCTTCCTTATCTCTAGACTTGTCTAAATCCACTGAAACAGTTTGTCACAGCAAACTTCTACTTCACATGCACTCACTAGGAGCTCAGCCCACCTTTATGTAGCTCAAAAGCTACCTGTCCAATAGGTGTCCATCAGTAAAATGACACTCTTCACTCTCTGTTTACCTCTCAGTCACCACCAGTGTGCCACAAGGCTCTATCCTTGACCCCTCCTCTTTAACATTTTCACCAACACCCACTATACTTCCACACAACAGGCCACCCTAATATAATACACAGATGATTCCACTCTCATTTCACATCTGACAACATGATACACCTCCAAAAGATTACTCAGGAAGCTTTAACGACCACTGAAACATGTCTTCATAACTCACAACTCACGCTCAAGCCAAAAAAGAACACACTATTACTTTTTTCCCAAAATCTCTCTCTCATGAAAAAACAAGTCCTCTCTCTTGACAATACAACCACTGAAGTCACTTCTCATAGCAAACTATTAGGGGTGATAGTGGATGATAATCTTACATTCCGCCTGCATATACAAAATTGCATAAGAAAAACTCATCAAAAACTAGGGATGCTTTACAGAGCCAAAAACTTTTTCACCAATGCAACTAAAACTACACTTGCCACTACATATCTCCTCCCCAGTCTTCTTTATGGTGCTATCCTTACTAACCTCCAGGCTTCACAATAATTAAAACTTGAACAATGCTATAACAAATTTGCTAAATTTGCAGCACATACCCTTTTCAGAACCCACAACTGTATAGTACTGAAAAGCCTAAATTGGTTAGAACTGCCACATTAACTAACATATACACAGCTTCTTACCACCTATAAAATTATCCAGCATCCCTCTACCTGTCCAGCACTAAAATACATTCTATGCAACTGTGTTCACAATCGGTCATTGCAATCCAGTGACCAAAAACTCCTGTCTACAGTTCTAGCAAATCTGCTGGGCATTGTCTGTATTCATGCAAGGATGCTAAGGACTGGAACTCCTTACCTGTACCCATCAGGTCTATGCCCTCGCTCCCAACTTTCAAAATCACTCTGAAAGACTTCCTAGCTAAAATCTGCATCTGTTCTTGCTCAAAACCAGGATAAATTATATCCCTAAATGGGAATAGGTACCTTTTCATTCCTTATACCTCCTTATTGTTTTATTTTTGGAGATTGTAAAATTATTATTTTTTAAATGTTTTGTAATAATTTGGAGCTTTTCTCCCTGGCTCTCTGCTGAAACTTAGTCAAACTTTCCCGGTAATCAAATGTCAACAAAATAAATAAATAAATACATAACATACAAAACTCCTGTTTTTACTGGGTTTATTCTATAATCCCATATAAATGAAAAAAATATCTGCAATAATTCCTTTTCAAATACTGTTGGCACCATAAATACCATTGCTAAGTATGCTATTTTTTCCATCAGTACTGAATTTATCAAATGAGCTTTTTTCTGAATTATAATTTATATGTTCTCCAGAAAAGACATAAGGGAGGATTCATGAAAGCATACAAGATAAGTTTTATTGTGTGCTCATTGTGGCGCAATGTGCACACAGGTGCGAAAAATTTTAGATTTAGTAAATTCTGCGGAGCAGTGCGCACTCATGTGCAAATATGGAAACTTTCAAAGCATGCAAATTACAGCATAGGTAGCTGAATTTTATACTAATGAAGCAAATCAACATGGTGGAGCAATTCAACAACCTCTAAAGCAACTGTGTAAACTCTGTGTTCGTGTTGATTGCATATTCGGAAACTTTCCAAATACAGCCATGGAAAGGAGTCTACATGGAAGCAAGAGAAAGTAAAAGCTATTAAAATTTGTGTAGACCTGACCTCAGTATCTAACTCCACACATATTATGACCTAATTACACACCGTGGATGCTAGAATATTAGTTACAAAATAAAAAATATATTTTAAGGGCCACGACATAAATGTACCTTTGCTTCCCCACCCCCAAATGAAAATATAATTGTACATAATGCAGGCTGCTACAATGTTTGAACATCCTAAAACAAACCATTATATTGTACTGTAAGCATATGTAGTATGTAGCAGATATATGGGCAAAGGAATGACCTCCCTTGTGTTTACAATATTGTGCTCCTGTGCAGTTTCTCCACTGACGCGGCTACTAACCATGTAGATTCCAGGCTGTCAGCACGGTGAAGATGCAGATTAGTTAAAAACTCATCAGTATTGCTGAATCCCAAAAAAGAGTAACCCTGTAGGTATGTTCACTCCATGTAGACACTTCTGCTGTGTTTTTTTCAGGGAGTGTGTCACATTACACTTTCCAAGTTGTACAGGTCGGTCTGTGGAGAGTGAAATGCAAGTAAGGTATTTGCGAATTACAGGCAATATCTCATGCTTGGATTTGTTTTGCAAAATGGGTCTTCCTGACCATTTCAAATAATTTTTATACATTTTTTTAATGTTCTCATTTGTGGGAAGGTGCGCTACGCCCACCATCACACAAGGGTGGAATGTATGGAAGCTTTTTTGTGCTTGTCATGTAAATAGTCCTGTGGCACCATGTGTATGTGCAGGGCTAATGTGCAGAAGGTCCTGCACTCGAGTACAGGGTGGGCAAGCTTTCCTTTTTATACTGAATATTTGCGCAATATCACAGGAATGGAGGGAAGTAATTACAATTTTGCTGTGCTTACTTTATTTATGTATAGCTGTATGGGGGGTGCACAGAGGTGCACCTAGAGAGATGATGAGCAAGCAGCAGGTGCATGTAATAAATGCTAATTACAGTAAAAGCAGATGAATTCCATTTTCATGAAACAACACGGTGCAGCTATTCAACATATCCATGTAACCTCCATTCTTGTTTTTCCCAAATACTTCAATACCATTGGAGTAGAGACAAGGAAATTTTGACTGACACAATGCTAAGGCTTCTGCAGCTAATCTACATCTGCATGTGCTTGCGGCTGAAGTCAATGCTGCTGGAGTTGATGACAGTAGGCCTAGGCTGAGAAGGAGAAGGGTGCTCAGGCCCAGGGGAACTTATAAGATGATACATGACCTGGAGATTGTAGAGTACTACAGGCTGGACAGGGACACCTTGCAAGTCTGTGAGCTCTGCCGCCCTTGTCTCAGAGTCAGAACCAATTGAGGGGAACCCATCCCAGTGGAAACCAAGGTATGTGTAGCCCTTAAAATATTAGCTACAAATACTTTTCAAAGACTAAATGGGGACATCATGGGTGTGTCACAGGCATTAGCATCCAGGATCCTCCCACCAATTCCTGGATGTTATACTCATGCATGTCAGTGAGCACATATGTTTTCCCTATAGTTCTGAGGAGAGGGCTAGCGATATGCAACCGTTCTACCCTGTAGTGCACTACCCTAAAGTACTGGGTGCCGCAGATTGCACTCATGAACACATCAAGGCACCACCTAGTGAGCAGGGCAGAATCTACATGACCTGTAAGGGATACCAGTCCATCAACTCCCAAGTCTTGTGCAATGCCCAGGGAATAAACTTGAATGTGTGTGCTGGCTACCCTGGCAGTTATCATGATTCCTATATCTGCACACATCACAGCTGTATCAGATGTTTTCTGGGGGGGGCATCCCACAGGGCCATTGAGGATGCTGGCTATGCATTGGAACTGGGGATGATGACACCCATCCGAAGTGTGCACACACCCATGGAAGAATGCTATAATGAGGCACACGCTCAACTAGAAACATCATAGAGCGTGTGTGTTTGCTGTTGAAGTCATGGTTCCGGTGCTTAGATACATCTGATGGAGCCCTGCAGTATAATCCAGATACATATACACAAGTCTTCACAGTATGTGCTATGCTACACAATCTGATCTTGTGCAAACAGCTGCAGCAGAACCACTAGGGGAAGGGATACACCGCCCCACCATCACCTAGGTCACTGCAGCCACAGTCAGAGGAGGTCTGAGTGGGGTAACCACCAGTTGCTGTGCCTGCAGGCAGACATAGGCGTGCTCAGTGTGTCTTTGCTTTGGCTAAAAGACAATGCATAGCACATTCACTGATCACCTAGGTGCCTAATACCTTTCTCCTACTCACACACATAGTAAAATTGATGCCAGACAACTCATACAACCTGTACCTCCCCATGTACTGGCCATGTACTACTTGTATCCGACAGTCCTGAAGCTTAGAGTCTAGTTTTTGAATGATATTATGGCATATCCCTGTATTTAGTAGGTTGGAACAGTAATTAAGTAAATAGCACTATGGATTTGTGCAAAAGGTACTTTAACATGTGACAGCAGGGAGACTTTTAGTTTACTGATATTTGTCCGTTAGTAAGTACTAGGCCTCAGGTTTCAAAGATTCATGCAGTCTCACATCTGAAGTATACTGATGCTCACTACATGGCCTTATTTTTGCGCCATACCTTTGTATGGGAAAATCTGTAAGGACAGAAGTTAGACAGTACTGATGCACATTGCAGTTGCTGACTTCACAACCCTTCCCAAGATCAAACAACAGGCAGGAAGCAGAGCAAGGAGAGTAACAAGAGCATCGTATCCTTATTTGTGCCATAGCAGTAATAACTTTGCTTGCCCAAAAAAAGAATAGGCTATGCTTGTTTTTAACATAACAGTATATGAGCTCCCCAACCCAAGAACAGTGTAGCCTTGCTTGTGCCTTAACAGTAATTCAGCAATGGTCCCCTCAAGAGAACACTATATGGCTGTTTGTGCCATCCAACCTGGCCTTCAATTGCTGGCAAATGCATATCATATAACTCCCAGTTAATATCCACACACATTTTAAGGCCAAGGATATTGAATGCCTTACACACTTGAATGTCTCACAGTACTGCTCAGATAACTGATGAAGTACCAAGAAATGCAGACAAGTAAGACAAAGCTGTATATTTGCAAGCAAAATCTTAATAGTTTGCGTGATCAGTAATTGCACTATGTCCAAATATAATAAAGAGGGTTAAAGGTACAAGTCACAGCTGAAGATGTCATAATGTGCATTCTGATGCATTTGTCTGTGTAAACAATGCCTTCAGTTCTTTTTTGCAAAGCTGTTTGCGTGCAGAGGGCTAAGACATCCATCCTGTTTTCTGAATCTGCATTGGTGTGAGATTTCAAATCCTGAGCTATGTAGAAATATCTGATGTGTAGTATCATTTTGTAGTGTGTATGTCATACATTGCTTTTGCTCAGTTCATGTATGTCCCCCTTTCCATTTATTTTCCTACTTTTCTTTTTTTTTTATTCCACTGTTTTTGCAATGTGCCACATAGCGCAAACAAATGACTGCAGGTTTGGATGTATTGATGTAGCTTGCTCGAAGTGCAGTATTGCTGAAACCAGACCACCTAGGAAGCAGACAGACAGACATAGAAACTGGATACATTTAATAAATGCTTTTGGCCATTGTTAAAACCCAACATGGAATAACTGTCACACATTAGCAATGCTGCTCGCATTTGCCCACTGCTTACCTGCTCGCATGTGCATACACTTAGTTAACCATAGTGCAAATCAGCTGCCCAATGCACATCTTTTAACGATTTAGATATTAGTAGAATGTCCTGATTTTTGCATCACAGTTTTGCCTGCTCCACATAAAAAGTTGTTTTTCTGGCAAATAATTTGAAAACACTTGACTACTGATGCCAGAAAACAATGACAGACATTTGAATTTCAAAACTCCTATCCTTCAGACAATTCACATTAATGCAAAATGTGTTATTCTATCAACTGTATAAGTTTCTAAGAGCAGTATGTAAAACATGTCCTTGTGTTTGGTCCTTTTTCAACTTTCAATGGCTTTGTCCAGATTCCTTGCTATAAAAGGTCGAGAGGTATGGCCCAATGTGCTATGGAAATGTATATATGATGGTGTCTGATTTCAGTCTATGTGTTGGCCACACACCCACAAGCATTACAACTCTGGGGACTCAGTTTATTTTTTTCCACAGATATATCAACCACATGACAAAGTGTAATTTATAATGTTATGTGCTCTCTCATGGACAGTCCCATTTGGTGGTGCTTGTAGATCAGTGTGTGTGATATAGCTTTAAGAAGGTTGCCAGTGAGTCAGCACATGCATATAAGTACTGAGCACATGCAAGCTAGAGTGTCATTTTGAGTGAGCAGGCAGAGTGTGAGCATGCAAGTATGCAGTCAGTCAGTTAGATAGTTCATTTAATGTTCCTGCCATCTATCCTGATGTATTTGTATACAATAAACTACTTAAACGAACACCCAAACCTCGACATCTTCTTACTGTACATAAGAAGAGCGACATAGTGTTAGAATGGGATCCAGAATTACAGTCATGAGGCAACCAGTTAAAGTTGGAGGAATATAAAGGAGTCGATCATGCATACTGCTCAAACGACTTGCAAAACAGGTCAGAAACAAATTCCAGGTAACTTTCTTAAATGATTTCTTTCACTATAAAACAAAGCATTCAGAATGCTCAAAACGACTTTCTTATTAAATGAAATGTCTGAAAGTGAGACATATTGATACAAATATTCGAAATAATTACAAAAATGTCTGAAACAATATCTGAATTGCATAAAAAGTGCAAAAAAGGGAAAATTACCATATTTTTCACCATGTGGTACTTTTTTGTATTCACTAAAGCTATTTAAAATATCCAAAGTGGGCAGTTTGCAAGTGTGTGCAGTATTACAGTGCAGTTATTTCACAAAGTAAAGTCATTTCAAAACATATTTTGCAAAGTACAGTTGTTTCAAAGCATATTTTGCAGAGTACAGTAAAACTTCACTACCAATCATTAGCGGACCGGAGCTCCGCTATGGTGACCCCTAACTAGGAAAAGCCAAAAGACAGTAGTATTTCGAAGAGCTTATTATGCATCTGAATATTATTACAAGTACCTGGTGTGTGTGAATGTTTGTACATAATTACAAGGACCAATTAATAAGTGATGCCCCAATGCTGGCCCAGTAATCAAGGAGTCTCAGTCCTCACCACTGGCAACAGTGGAGGACGTACACACTGGTAGGATGATAAGTACACACACAGTAAAGTGCAATTTCCCTTAAGCACACACAGAGCCCACAGTCACTCTGGGGCTGGTTTCTCTCTCTTTCTTCAGATCCCTAGTAAGACTCCCGACTGGCACAGCTATAGAGTTGAGATCTCAGCCAAACCCTGCAGCATCCTCTCTGTCCAACCAGTGCTTCGTGTCTCTGCCCAAGTAGTTGACACACACACTCTTTGAGATTTGATTTATACACTGCCACCAGCCAACTCTTTATCAGCTACTTTAAAGCCCTTAACAAAGGGTATACAATCTTACTGTGTAATGTTACTATTAATCCAAATGGTAGTTTGACCAAGAGTAAGTCTCACCAAATAAATATGCAAGTACTCCCAGAGCTTAAATATTTCTCACAAATATCAGCCACAATGAAAGGTTTAGATATATTTAATAAAAGAACAAGAAAATACTCAATAAATAATCATTGTGTTTTACTATAATCTGTGGGCATGGCAGAAGTATTTCACAGATCTGCACCGCTTGTATTTGATGACAATATTGTAAAAATTGGAGAGTGTTTGAGCAGAATATGATATTTTCATACAGGCTGCTTTTTCTAACAAAGATGCATGTAAAAATGCATTTATTCTGCTTAATTTAGCTGGTTCAGAAGCCATTGAAATAGAGCATTCATTTGTGTATGCACCTGCTGTGTTTGCAGGGGAAGGAGAAGACCGCCATATAGTGGTACCAGCTGAAATAAGGGAAGACCCAGAGTGCTTAAAGTGTAAATTTAGAGAAATGTGTAACCCCAAAATGAATGTTACAATGGAAAGGCACTTGTTTTACAGAAGGGATCAAAAGCATGGTGAAACTTTTGCAGCATATATAACTGACTTGAGAAATAAGGCTAAAATGTGCAGATTTGGTGATTTGAGACATGAGTTGATAAACAGCAGGCTTGTCTGTGGTATTAATAATAACACAGTGAGAAAGACTTTGCTTCTATACAGTGATTTAATGTTAAATAAGGCCATTGAGATTTGTCAGATATACACGCCTACAGAACAATATACAAGTATACTTACAAATGGGAATAGCTGTGGAAAGCACAGCGACAAAGCTCATGTTGATAGTATGCAGCACGTAGTTAAAGAAACAGGCCTAAGCCCATGGCAGCTACTGCAGATCCTGTAACAGTCCCTGGTAAACTCAGAGTCTTTCCAGCAAATTCCAGCACATACTCAGTGAAGCATAAGGGTGAGTCAGCAAAGTCAAAACATGTGGTCTCACCCAGCTTCATATCCAGCTTTTGTAATTGTGGTGGTAATCATGACCCTAAAAGAGAAAAGTGATTAGCTTTTGGTCAGCAGTGGCTTTCTTTTGTAAATCAAATAAAGCACATTTTTTTTATCAAAAGAAGGCATTCCGAGAGGCAAATTGATCAATTAGAAAGCTGCAACCCTACTTTTTATGTTGATGGTGTGTCTGTGCTTGGTGAAACAGTCAGATTTATGGGCAAAGAATGAGATCTTTTGTACTGTTTGGATTAATGGGAGTCCTGTAGAGCTCAAAGTAGATACTGGCTCAACGTACAATGTTATGTCAGCAAAAACATTTGCTAGTGTGAAAGTTGTAGAACAACTTGGTTTGACAAAGTATGTGAAGCTTGTTGCTTATGGTGGTGAAGAGATTCAAACCAATGGCTCAGTAGTGCTTTCATGTTATTCTGCTGGAAACACCTATGACTTGCAATTTTTCATAGCTAAGAGACAAGTGCAGTCATTATTAGTTCTCAGAGACAGTTTGAAAATAAGACTGCTTTCACTTAATAAAGAAGTCTACTATCTAAGCCTGCATGACGACAGCTCAAATTTCACCCAAACTATTTTTTTCTGAGTATGCTCATATTTTTGCAAACAAACTAGGCAAACTACCAGTTGTGTACTCCACGAAGTTAGACCCAGAGGTCACCCCAGATGTTAGACCAGCACAAAAAGTTCCAGTAGCTATGGAGAGCAGAGTCAAAGCCGAGCTAGACAGAATGGTGCAGCAAGGAGTAATTTGTACAGTACAAGAACCTACTGAATGGGTATCCTCCATGGTGGTAGCTCATAAGAAAAGCTCAGAAAACATTAGAATATGTACTGATCCAAGAGATCTGAACAAAGCATTAAAAAGGCCTCATAATTCAATGCGCACAAAGAAGCTACTGCCCTCATGCCAAACACCACTATTTTTTGTCTTAGATGCAAGGAGTTCATTTTGGCAAATTTTGCTTGACCAAAAATCTTTATTTAAGCACATTCAGTACACCATTTGGAATATACAGATTTCTAAGAATGCCTTTTGGAATATATTCTGCCAGTGAAGTCTTTCAGCGTGCGATGGAGCAAATTTTTTCTGGCTATCCGTGTGCTATTATAGTTGATGATATTCTAGTAGGAGTCAATGGTGAAGTCAAACATGACGAAAACCTCAAGAAAGTTCTGGAAAGAGCATGTGAAGTGATTCTTAAGCTAAATCCTCAGAAGTGCAAGTTCAGGCTATGAAAAGTTACTTATGTTGGTCACTTATTTACCAATTCAGGCTTACGACCAGATCCTTCCAAGCAAACAGCAATTTTAGAGGTGCCAGCTTCAGACAATGTCCAAGCCCTACAATGTTTTATTTATTTATTTTATTTTACAATTTGTTTACCAGGATAGTCCATTAGGCCAGAAATTAGCCTGTTTTCAATGGAGGCCCGGGGAGAAAAGCTCCTTGTACAGATTTACAATAGAAAATCAATAGTTTATAGTTTAGACATAGTACAAAAATGAAAAACAACAGTATATAATTTATACATGTTTATTTATTTTTATTTATTTATTTTACAATTTTATAAGTTAAAAATAAAAACAAGGCAAAAACTAAATAGTAAGCAAAACATTTATGGGAAGTGTCCTGACAGAGTATGCTAAGGTTGTAAAATAAGCAAGAGTACATGAGATAGTACAGAGCAATTAAGGAATGTCTTTTAACAGAGCAATTTTAATAAATCTCAAAAAGCTAAAAGCAAGCCTTGCAGTTTCCAAGTAAGTGAGATGAAAAGGGAGAGAAGTAAAGTAGCAAAAAGTAAGGTGGATAAGAAATGGTGGAGATGTATGGGGGTGCAGTGGAGGGGGTCAGGAAGGATTAGAATAAGAGCATTCCGAGTGCGAAGAGAGATGGGAATAGAGCAATGTCTTAAAGGTGGAGTGGTTGTTGGTAGTTCAAATGAGAGGAGTAAGGGAATTCCATAATCATGCTAGGGAAAAAGATAGAAGTGTCCCTGGAGTACGTATGAGTTTGTACACTTCCAGGAAGTCCTGATTGCTGGATCTGAGTAGTCTATCAGGGTGATGCATTTTAAGGGTGGAGGAGAGAGTGGGACAATTTGAGGGTTTAAAGATACATTTATGGGCAACAGAGAGTTGAATATAGGATAAGTAGTTTGGCAGTTCCAACCAATTCATGGTGTGGCGAGCATTGCAATGATGGGAGAAGGATTTGGATCCTGTAGCAAACTTAGAGATTTTATTGTAGCAGGAAGCCATCTTTGACTTTAGAGAGGATTGATGATTGGTGAGGATAGGGGCTCTGTACAAAAGAGGGAATGAGGTAGGTAGTAGAGAGGATATGTTTGGTTGAGGGAGTAAGATACCGACTGTGATGATATAACATGCCCAGCTTTTGATGGGTTTTCTTAATATTTGTTTGTAGATGGATGTCGAACTTTAGGTGTTTGTTGATAAGGACACCTAGAAGCTTTGAATAAGGAACAATTTCAATGAGTGTCATGTTATGGTTAAATATAGAGAAAGAGTTTGTGTCTATTTTGATGAGTTTAGAAGGGGTAAATATTGTGATTTTGGATTTTGAACCATTGAGAGCTAGGTGATTGTTCAACATCCAAGATTCAGTGCAAGAGCCTTGTAGGATGCCTGTGAGAGAGTGAAAGAAGGAAGAGATACAGGTTTTCCACTTGGTGGCTTGTTGTCTATTAGAAAGGTAACTGGAAAACCAGTCGATGGAGGAGGAGGAAAGCTTGAGATGAGTGACCTTGGACAGGAGAAGGATATGTGAAATAGTATCAAAGGCTTTGGATAAGTCTAGTACAAAGGTAGATACAATATTGCCAGAGTTGCAGGTGTGGTTAATGGTTTCAATAAAGGAGAAGACAGCAGTGGTGGTACTGTGTCCAGGTTTAAAACCATGTTGTGTGGGGGTCAGCAGTTGATTGTCTAAGAGGTAAGGTAGGAGCTGAAGGTGGATACATTTTTAGAGAATTTTAGAGATGAGAGATAGGGTGGCTATTGGATGGAAATTAGAGATATTGGTGTTGTTGCCTCCTTTATGGAGGGGAATAATGAAGGCTTTTTTTCAGAGGAGGGGTACGTTAGGCTCTTGGATGGAATGGTTTATCAGGATGGAGATGGGAAGAGCTATGCCATTAGCAGCCAGTTTAAGAAAGTTAGATGGAAGTTCATCTGGGGCATTTGAGCATGGTTTCAATTTTTGTAGAAGTTTTTTATGGCAGAAGTAGAAATTGGTTTGATAGAGAAAGAGGGGTGTTGAGCTGTGTTAGAGTCAGAGCGGGTTGAGTTAGTGGAGGGGGATGGGCTTTGGCCTGACATATTATTAGAGAAAGATGTGGTGAGTTTGGCTATAGAGTATATAAAGAAGGAGTTAAATTGGGTGGCTATGGAGAGATCAGAAGAGTTAGGATCTGGGCAGGGGTTGTCTTTTTTACCAGGATGGAGATGGGCATAAATACTGTTCCAGAACTTTTTGGGTGGATTTATGATTGCTTTGTAATACTGAGTAATAAGATTTTCAATCAGTGGCAATGTGTTTTTTTACTCTATTATGAAGATATTTATACTCGGACAGGGAGCTAGGTGTTTTATATTTCTGGTAATGTCTCCATGATTTATCTCGGAGATGCATGAGAGAGATAGTTTCTTTGTTTAGCCAAGGGGCAGTTTTGCATTTCACTATTTTAGATCTAAGGGGGAGCTATACTGTTGAGTAGGTTAATAAATGAAGTACTGAAGTAAGTAACTACATTGTCCAGAGGAAGGGTTTTTAGATTTTTTCCAGTTAATGTGTTTTAAGGATTCAAAAAAGGTTTTAGACTGAAGTTTTTCAGGGAAAGGGCTGAGATATAATTCTGCTGTAAATGGAAGGATGAAGGTGTATGATGTTCAAAGGGAGATAGATGGTCACTAAGGGAGTCAGATAAGATACCACTGTCAGATATCATATGGGGGGGGTACTAGTATCCAGTCCAGAATACTACCAGAAGTTGTATCTTTAGCAGGTTGAGTAGGAGAATTGATTAGTTGGGTGAAATCGTATATGCTTATATTCTGAGAGGTTGTGGGAGAGTTTATAGCAGACTAGTTTATATTAACATCGCCTAGGAGTATAGTCTTATTTTGTATATTTGATGAGAACCATGAGAGGATATACTCAAGGATGGGAATATTGTTACCCAGAGGGATATATAGGACAGCTATGCAAATGCTTTTGGCATTATTGATCTTTAGTAGGGCCAAGGTTAGCTCAGCTGTAGCAAATTGGGGTATGGGCTTGGTATAAGTTAGGGAAGATGACACAAAGTAGAGCTCCTCCACCACCTTTCTTGTGGATTCTGTCATTTTGTATAATACTGTAGTTTGGAGGGATAATTTCAGGGTATTTTATGTGAGGTTTCAGCCATGTTTCAGTAATAGAAAGGAAGTCTGGGTGGTTGTGGGAGAGCCAGGCATGAAAGTTAGGTAACTTATTGGATAAACTTTGGGCATTATAGTAGCAAATAGGAGAGAGTTGTGGTGAGAAGAAAAAGATGATGAGGGTGAGTTATTGCCCTGGCTGGCTGGCTGGAGGTTCGGGGTTGGGATGGATGCCACCAGAGAGGAGGATTGAGATTAGTAGATTTAGCAGGGAGGAAAGGTGTTTAGAGTCTTTAGAGTTAGGGTAGAGGGCAGGTAGCAATTGTGGTGTGGAATGTGAGGGATGGTGACTGTAGTAGAGATTTCTGGAAGATGTTTTATGATAAACAAGTGGGAGGTGTTGTAATTATAAAGGTGTGGAGAAATATAGGGTATTAGGAAGGATTCATAGTTGAGAAAATGGAGGTTGTATGAAACATTTTTTCTTGGCATGGTCAACTATCTAGGCAAGTTCATTCCTGATTTAAGCCAACTTTCAGCACCGCTCAGAGAGCTGACATGCAAATATATAACTTGGTCATGGTTAGAACAGCACCATAGAGTATTTAATGTCCTGAAGCAAAAAAAAATGCTAACCCACCAACTCTCAGCTACTATGATGTTCACAAACCAGTTACTGTTTCCTGTGATGCTTCTAAATTTGGTCTAGGTTCAGTCATTCTTCATAGGGTAGACCAGTAGCCTATACTTCGAGAACTGTTATCCAGACTGAGATGTGATATGCACAGATTGAGAAAGAGCTTTTGGCGATTGTGTTTGCATGTTCAAGGTTCCATGATTATATTTATGGTCAACCTGTCCAGGTCGAAACTGACCACCAACCTTTAGTTACTATTTTGAGAAAGCCTTTGCATACAGCTCTAGGTAGATTACAATGTATGATGCTCAAATTGCAGAAGTAGAATTTCAGTCTTGTTTACACAAAAGGCAAACTTCTTTATCTTGCTGATACTTTAACCAGATCACCCAGAAAAAACACAGAACAGCATAATGATGAGCAACGTGACTTTGAGGCCATGGAAGTGAGAAATTTTTCTTCCACACATCTTGGTGAGCTCAGAATTCACACAGCTTCAGATCCAGTTCTCCAGAAACTCAACCACTTTCTCAGTCGAGGATGGCCCTCCAAGCAATCTTGTTCACCAGTAGAAGTGTAACCTTATTTTCCATACGGAGATGAGATTTGTCAGACAATGGTATCATCATGAAAGGTCTTAAAGTGATTGTTCCAAAATCCTTGCAACAAAAGTACATTCAGATTTTGCATTGTGGCCATGCGGGAACTGATTCTACCAAAAGAAAGGAGAGAAGTCTAGTATTTTGGGCTTCTGTGTCAAGAAATATGAAGGAAGTACTTTCATCTTGTTCAGTATGTAATGCATCACCAGAAAGAACCACTTCAGTTAAGCCAGATTCTTGAACTACCTTGGTTGACAGTAGCCAAAGATATATTTGAGTAGAATGGTCAACATTATTTGGTGTTAGTAGACTCTTATTCAAATTGGTTCGAGATTGACCTACTTCCCAATCTAACTTCCATTACTGTCATTACTAAGTTGAAGAGACATTTTTCTGTACATGGTAGTCCGCACAGAGCTTTTTCTGCCAATGGTTCCTAGTTCACAAGTCAGCAGTTCAGGAAATTTGCCAAAGAGTGGGACTTTTGTTCATATTACAAGTAGCACTGAATACCCACAGTCAAGCGGCTTGGTTTAACATGCAGTTCAAAGTGCAAAACAGCTGGTAGAGAAATCCAGATGTGACAATATCGATGTTTTTCTAAACTTGTTAAATCTCAGAAACATTCCTTATGATAAATATCTTGGTTCACCTGCCCATGTCGAGAGAAATCAGAACCACACTACCAATCAGCAGTAATTTATTGGTTCCATGTGCTAAGAACAACAAAATCGTGAAAGCCCAACTGTTGAAAAAGTGTTTGCCCCAGAAGTCTTACTATGATAACACCAGCAAACTGCTCAGTTAATTGAAAAAATGGAAGATAGTGAGAAAGCAGATGTCAAAAGGTTCTGATCGCATCAGATTTGTGAAATTTTTGTGTCAAGAGCCAAGATTGTACACAGTAGAATCACAAGGAGTGGAATTCAGATGAAATCAGAAGCATTTGTTACCAGTGTACGAACCAGTGTTACTGCATCCTGCCTGTGACAAAGACTGCACTTCTCGGAGTGACTTGTCCAATGTTCCAATCCCCATTCCTGATATAATCCCTGAGACTCCTCAAGCAGAACATTCCCCATTGACTGTCAGTGTTGGTAAACCCAGTCTTAACTATTATGTCATGAGATCAGGTCGCATCTCGAAACCTACTACCAGATATATGGCAACCTGGACATGACTGTTGTTTTCTTTATTAGTTTCTGTATAATTACATGCCTATTCAAATGTTGTTTATATGAGACAGCTCAGTAAAGAGGGAGGATGTAGATCAGTGTGTGTGATATACATTTAAGAAGCTTTCCAGCTTTCCAGTGAGTCAGCACATGCATATAAGTACTGACCACATGCAAGCTAGAGTGCCATTTTGAGTGAGCAGGCAGAGAGTGAGCATATATAGTCAGTCAGTTAGTTAGATAGTTCATTTAAGTTTAATGTTCCTGCCATCTATCCTGATGTATTTGTATACAATAAACTACTTAAATGAATACCCAAGCCTCAACCTCTTCTTAATGTACATAAGAAGAGCACCAGTGCTCACATCCTTGCTCTGCTAAACTCAAACATCCAAATATGCTCAGTAAGGGTACTTGTGTTGTTATACAGTTAGGCTTCTAAGCAGACTAATGTTATTAGGCTATTAGCCTCATGTGATGCTATGACTCTGTGTGAATTTGCAGGCCTCCCAAGATGTTGTTCATCACATGGCCTGCTGATGTCATCTACTATAAGTTCACCTGCACTCATGTATATGTCAGACTTGTTCTGTGGTGCGCGTTTTAAGTACTGTTTTCTATAGTCTGTGCACCTTCTATTGGTAGGGTTTCTGTTCTCACTTCAGTTGACTCTGTGTATGTCTGTGTCTCTAGTAATCCAAATAGAAGTGTTATTCTGCAGTTACTTCACTAATGGCATGGCTGGCCATTTCTATTCATTCTATACTGGTCTCCCAAGCTGCTGTCTCACACAGGGCCTGCTGATATCATCTACTATTAAGTGAACCTGCAATCCTGTAAAAGTTAGACTTATTCGGTGGCATTTGCATTAAGTACTGTGTTCTGTAGTCTGTACACTTAGATAGGTAAGGGTTCTGTTCTCACTTCATTTGATTTTGTGTGTATGCATGTGTGTGTGTGTGTGTGTGTGTGTGTGTGTGTGTGTGTGTGTGTGTGTGTGTGTGTGTGTCTAGTAGCAGAATAGAAGTGCTATCCTGTAGTTACTTCTCTATTGGCATGGCCATTTTTGATAGCTGCTCATCCCTACACAGTAATTCCATTCTGGCCTCCCAAGCTGTTGTCTCCCACATAACCTGCTGATGTCATCTATTATAAGTCCACCTGTACTCCTGTTTAAGTCAGACTTGTTCTGTGGCAAGTGCATTAACTACTGTATTCCATAGCCTGTGCATTTAAATAGAGAGGGATTCTAATCTCACTGTAGTCAACTAGGTGTGTGTGTGACTCTAGACAGCAGAGTGTGAGGGGTATCCTACAGTTATCCCTTTGATGCCTTGGCAGACCATTTTTGTGATAGCCGCTCATCCCTTTACAGTCATTCCATACCAAGCTCCCAAGCTGTTATCTCCCACAGGGCCTGCTGATGTCATCTAATGTAAGTCCACTTGCACATGTGTATAAGTCAGACTTGTGCCATGGCATGTGTGTAAAGTACAACAGACACTGCTGATGTCATCAGTTATAAAGGCTTGTCATGCACAATTCAAGTCAGACTTGTGCAGTGGCACATGCGTTACATGTGTTACATTTAGTGATCTGTAGTCTGTGTACATAGATAGGTAGGGGTTCTATTCTCACTATATTCAACTGTGTGTGAGTGAGCTGTAACTTGATATTACAGACAGCATTTTATACCAGCAGCTGGGACACTGTTGTTCCCATATACTCAACAGACAATGCTGATGTCATCAGCTATATCAGAGTATTGTATATACATGTATCTCACCAAGGCATGATTAGACAGTGGTCTGGATGTCAGACAGACATCACGTCATGCGATACAAGACATATTAAAGTTACATGTGTTTTAATCTGTACACATACATCATGGCATTGTTTGTAGGTTTGTAGGTTCTGTGTTAGCTTGATGAGAAAGCCCTGTGGGGTGTCATGTCATGTAGATGCATGTTTCTGGTGAGCTATATGCAACAGAGAGCATGATAATGCACTGTTCTGATGAGATTATACTACAATGCTGTCATGCAATCCAGAGATCTGAATGTGATGGCCTGACATATAATGTGCACCATACATTTGTACTGAATAATCATTAAAGAGAACAGTTAGAAAGTAATGAGACACATTGCAATTGTTAACTTCACAACCCTTACAACAGAATACACTATAAAGTAGTGAAATGATGGCATTAAATATACTGATCCCAAGGATATTGCCAATATCCTGGCAGATCAACTCAATGCCAACTTCACACCCCTCTAACCCCCTAAATGGCCCATCTCAATACCAGAAGATTGCCAAATTCCAGTAATAATGGCCACACAGGTAAAAACGCACTCTCCAAAGCTAAGAATACAGCATCCATGGGACCAGATGACATCCCGGGCTGTGTACTACATGAACTACAAAATGAACTGGCACCTCACCTAAGTGTCATGTTTAATCATAGCCTCATCTCAGGCTTTGTGCCCACTGAGTGGTGCACAGCTACAATTGTCCCACTACACAAGGGGGGATCTACCTTGGATCCTGGGAACTACTGCCCCATCACTCTGATGAGCCTGATCTGCAAGGCCATGGAATGTATTATCATGGAACTTATAAACAAAGACATTGGCAACCTTCAAACACTGGACCCCACCCAGTTTGGGGTCATGAAGGGCCGATCTTGTCTCCTGAACCTGATTGACTTCTTCGAATCAGTCTCCAGAGCCATAGACGAGGGTAAGCTGGTCCATGCAGCCTATCTGGGCTTTGCCAAGGCCTTTGACACCATCCCCCACTCTGGAATCATAGATAAACTTACTAAGCTGGGCATTAATCCCTACATCACTTGATGGGTTGCCGACTGGCTTACTGACAGAACCCACAGTGTAAAAGTAGCTGACTCCAAATCTAGCTCCAGACAAGTGACAAGTGGAGTACCTCAGGGTTCAGTCCTGGGACCACTGTTGTTTGGCATCTACTTCTCTGAAGTACAGGCCAATACTAAGGGACTCTGACTAACAAAGTTTGCAGATGACTGCAAACTGGGAGCCATTACTGAATCTCCAAATGATGTGGATACTCTACAGAAGGGCCTTACAGAAATAGATGCTTGGGGTCAGAGCCATGGGCTCAAGCTCAATGCCAAGAAATGTATAGTTATCCCCTTTGGGAAAAAACATGTACCCATGAATTACCACATAGGTGGCAGTACACTAAACACCGAAAGTGTGATAAGAGACTTAGGGACACAGGTGGACAGTGGTCTCACCTTCGATAACCACATCGCCACAGCAGTCAGGAAATCGTTCAATGTAGCACACCTCATCACTAAGGGCTTTTCATCCAGAAAAAGGAGGTCATTGTCCCACTGTACTCACCCCTCATTAGACCCATTATAGAATACAATGCCCCATTTGGTATGTACCTCTCAAGACACCTGCAACAACTGGAAAGGCCGCAGAAATACCTCACTAAAAGAATCACAGGCCTAAAGCAGATGCCCTATGCTGACTGCCTTAAAAAATTCCAGCTATACTCTGTCGCATATCATCTACTTAGAGGTGCTCTCTGCTTAACATACAAGGCCATGTCAAACCAAGAGCTGTTGGACATGCTACACTTAAAGAAATCCCAATCCCTCAGAGCCACATGCTCCAGGGATCTAAACCTTGTCATCACAATAAACAAAACATGCTGGAGGGATAGGTTCCTGACCCAGAGACTCAACAGACTCTGCAATAGACTGCCCATACATGTCAAGCAGAGCACCTCTTTGGCCCTCTTCAAAAGGAACCTTGATGACTGGATGGGAGAAAGGAAATTCACCCCGGGGATCATGTCAGTCGCCCTGCTAGACAGGGGTCCAGGAAGTAAATAGTGTGGGAAGAAATAGCCAGGGAATCGTTATGGCTAGGCTTGCATAGGCCCTAGGGCCAATAGCCTAGTACCAACCTATGAACCTATAAACCTATGAACCTACGCTATCCACTGTAAAACTTGGCAAGACAAATATAATTCACAGGTACAATTAACATTTAAACAACACAAATGTAGGTATACTAATCAATAATGTAGCTAAGTACCCTGTGCATCAGACAAAGCTTTAGTTTCCCTGAAACCAAAAGAGAGAAATCAGGGATATAGCACAGTTATCATTACTTGCACAGGGTGTTGTGGGGGGGGGGGGCAGAAGACCTAGGCTGACAACAAAGGTTGTTGAGTATGTGTGAGTAAGAATGGGGAAGCAGGCAGGCTGAACCATGTAACTGTTGTGTGTGTGTCTGTAGGGGTCCCCCATGAGTAAGTGGTGTGTGACAGTGTGCATGAACACAGCCAAGGTCAGTGGTAGCTCTACATCATTGTACGTTGGACAGGTGTGAGATGTGCATGATAGAGTTGTCAGTTCATCATTGTCACCCCTGAGCATAAAACCTGGCTCTGCCAGGAGATGTACTAGCACCTCAATGCCCAATCTCAGATGCAGTGTTACTACTTGAATGTGACTGTTGTCTGCTGGATTTGCTGCCTTCATGGGAATGCCAAGGACCATGACACCATGGCCTGCCATGTCTGGGTATGGACAGCACACTCCCTGATGGTGCAGAGGATGTACTGCCACTACGGCTTGGCTTGCAGCAGATGCTGTGGCTGACCTATGCCCACGTGGATGACTTCCCCCTCCCAGCAGACGTGTCATCACAGACACTGCATGATGCATGATATAAACCTCTCATTCCATCACAGACACTCCATGTTCCGACGTGTCATTCAACTGATCCATTGATTAGCTACATGTTGGAGGCAGTCACAGATGTCAGACTGTGCCACATCTAGAAACCTGAGCATTTGTCTGGAATGCCATTCAGAATGTGCCTGTGTCTTCATGATGGCCATAAATATCTGTTGAGTGACATAGGAAGAGACACCTGCACCAGTTGTAGGAGGAACAGTAGGCCTCCTCCAAGCACCCTGATCAACCCTCCTGCATGACTCTTTGCCAACACTTTGGCTACAGACAGATTCATCGGGCACTGAAGTCGCAGTAGCCACACTCCCCTGATCAATGTACTTGTCCAATATTCCTGGTCTCAGTGGACTGGGTAGGCGTAGGACTGCTGGCGTTGTCTGGAAAAAAAATGAAGGGGATCACTGGATGTCAACCTCTGTGCCAGATTCATAATTTTGGTTTGCTTCTCATAAATTGTGTTTTTCTGGCAAATCTTAGTCGAAGCATTGAGGACTGCAGTCAAAAATGACATTTGTGTCTCATACTTCATACTTTTCAGAACATCTTTGCTATTACAAAGCTTGTTATTGTATCACTTTTCTAGGTCTGTAGAAGAATATGCAAAATGTGTTGCTATTTGTGTGCCTTTGTACCCCCAGTATTTATTGCTTGGTCCACATTTTTGGCTGTAAGAGGTTGTGAGTTATGGGCTTAGTTGGTATGTAATGCAGTGATACCTATCAACTATACAGATTTCCACAGATTGTCCAGACTTTGTATAGCTACAGATATAATTGTGGTTTTCAGGGTTGAGGACTGTCATCACTAAATAATGTCAGACATGTGAGATTAAGACCCCAGACCCCTCAGAAAAGTCATACAAGTGCAAAATCTGTTACTGTATCACCTTATTAAGTTTGCAATAGCAAGTATGTAAGAGTCATCCCTATTTTTTGGACTTTGGCTCCCTATTACATATGACTTTGTCCACATTTATTGCTGTAAGAGATTAAGGCCTAGGAATACAGTACTATAAAACAGAGCATACATGTCACAACTGTAAAAGAAACTATGGATGCAGTACTCTGTGGGAACAGAGAACACCATGGTAGTAGTGAATAGTCAGCAGTTGTGTTTTCAAACACCACAATTACCAAATGAACAAGTACTGTTATGTTTTCATCATTATTGCACTATAACTGCAGACCACTCTAGCAGTGGCAGAAATGGAAAATGTAATTGCCTGCATATGGGCAATATATGTGCACCTCAAGGATTGCAGACTGAAATATGTACTATAGTATGTATCTGTTATCAACTGGGTACTTAGAAATGTTATAAAAAATTTGTTTGCAGTTTGTACTGTTTATAGTAAAGGTAACATAATAGAGTGAAATAATTCTGTCACTGCTTTGTATGTCACTTATGATGTTGCTAACGTTCTCCCTTTTTTCCTCTTTCCCCATCCCTTATGTTCTTTTTCTTCCACAGCACAGTAAGGTAGGCCTGTCCCATGGGAGCCACCTACCTCCACTCCACTGGCTATGGCACCATGTTCCAGCATGTCAGGGACACACCCTGCTAGCACCCCCACTGCTGCCCTTGCACTATCTGGGCCCTCAGGTAGTTCTGCCTCACAGCAAAAGCCTGGGAGTAGTGGCAGAGGTGGTGATTTTATCACCCTCGATGAGCTGCCAGAGTTGGTGCATAGGATTGTGTGCCACATGGTGCACGCCTGTGCCAGGTGGAAACAATGCTCTCCATCATTGTTTAGATTAATACAAAGAGATGCACATGTCAGACACTGCAGCCATTGATGCAGTGAGGTGACAGTGATGACAGTCCAATGGGCAAGGACTCGATTCTCACTGTCTCTAAACTTGACGTCCATGGCTCTTGACGAACCCCCTCCCCAACCATGGTATTCAATGCCCTCTTGTATCCTTCACCATCCCTGTGTCATGTCTTGCATGTCATGTCTGCCTGCTATTGCTTCCTCACCTACCCACCTTACTTTACCCACACATACCTAGGTCCCTGCCCCAACATTCCTCTCTCTCTGCCAATAAAGAAAAAAAGGGCACCTGTCCCAAAAAAAAAGAAAATATTGGCCCATACATAGCTTTCCATTTCACACCAGTGTGTCTTCATGACACCCTTGATTTGGTGCAGTTGGATATAGAACATGATTGTGTTATGGTTATCTCTCTCTCTGGAGGTGGCAATCCAAATTCAGCTAATATTATTCATATATTATCAAGTTTTGCTGTTGCAGAAATGGATAGCTATGGTTCCTTCTTACACACTTCCTGCACATTCCTGCCCTCCTTTCACTTTGTTTTTACCTCTACCTGCTCCCCATTTCACCACTTTTCTATATTCCCCATTTTTTTTTGATTTCGAGAATCTGTGCACGAAGGGGCGGGATGATGCTCATTGCACAATAATGCACTCCTATGTCAAAAGCAATTACAGCTATTATATAAACTTGTATTTGAAACCACTACCATGTTGCACAAAAATGATGACACATATTCATAAGTATCCCAATTTATAATTTTTATTTTCACTTAAAAGTATGTGAAACTGTAACATACACATGTATTTGAAGCCAGTACCATTTGAACCAAAACTAGGTTGAAACAATGCATTAACAGATGGTGCTACAGAGTCATTTGGGTAGCAGGAGTATTTTATACACTGAATAGAATATTGCAGGCTTCATTGGTGTTCCATACACCTGTTACTTAATTGAATCTTTGTCTGCAGGTAGTAAATGACTTCAGCCAGTGATACGTTCCTTTCTTTGGCCACCTAGAACTGGTTCCAAATAAAGCTGTAGCTAATATTATTTACTGCGATTCTCATTTTTGTTATTCATTAACATTTTTATTTGCTTTGCTTAGTGAGGCTGCACAATGTGCAGCAAGGCAAATACATGATTTATGAAAATAAATGGGGATTGCACACTAAGGCTTTATAGAACATTAATGTCTATCATGCAATGATGCTTCATGCACAGTTAATGTTGAAAATATGACATTGGTGATATAAGGAGCAAGCACTGAGGAGTACAAAGGGTAAATATAAACATAAATATTTTGGGCTGAATGCCAGAAAATGCATCATCATCCCCTTTGGGAAGACTGACATCCTACATATTATCACATTAATAACAACATCCTAAGCACGCAATCAGATGTGAGGGATTTAGGCACCCAGGTTGATAGCAGCCTGACTTTTGACGACCATGTTGCTTCTGTTCTACTGAAAGCTTTCTACATGGACCACCTCATACGTAAGGGTGTCTCATCCAGGAACAAGGAGGTTATAACATCCCTATATTCTTCCCTTATAAGGCTAATTATTGAGTACACTGCCCCCTTTGGCATGTACCTCGCAAAGCACATGCAGCAGCTGGAGATACCACAGGGGATCCTCATCAGGAGAATCCAGGGCATCAAACACCTACCCTATGCAGATAGACTAAAAGCCCCGTCCCTCTACTCAGTTTCATACAGACTCCTCAGAGGTGACCTCTGTCTTCATACAAAGCAAGCTTAGACCCCGCCTTGATGGCACTGCTGCATATCCGCAAGTCAAGCTTCACCCAAACAACTCACACACATGACCTCAACCTGGTCTCTGAAATCAATAGGACTTGTTGGTGGGACATATTTGTGTCCCAGAGGCTCCCCCATCTGTGGATTAGACTTCCTCTCAGCATCAAGCAAAGTATCTCATTATCCCTTTTTAAGCACAACCTGGATAACTGGATGGGAAATAGAAAATACACCCCTGGGATTCCACCTGTGTCCCTACTGGATAGGAGCTTTGGGTGCTGACTTGTGTAAACATGGGCTAAACTCTTGGATAGGCTTATAATGGCATCAAGGTAAATAGTCTAGTAACTTCCTATGATCCTATGATCCTGTGAAAATGTGACAGATAATACTGATTGTATAAAATACAACTGCAGATGGTACTGGGTTCGAAATAGGGTGTAGGCATGAATGTTACAAGTGTGTATTTTACATACATTTACTGATACTACTGTCTTTTACAGTTGCTTAGCGATGGTGTGTATCACGTACCATCACTCAATGATTCTTTAAAGAAAAGAAATGGAGAAGATAGGAAAGTGGTGAAATGGGGAGCAAGTAGGGGGAAAACAAAGTGAAAGGAGGGCAAAAATGTGCAGGAAAGGTTTAGGAAAGAACCATAGCTATGCATTTCTTCAACAGTAAAAACTGATCAGATGTATACAATATTAGATGAATTTGGACTGTCACCTCCAGAGACAGAGGTGACAACAACATAATCATGTTGTATAGCCAAATGGAACGAACCAAGTGTGTCAAGTAGACATGTGCGTGAAATGGCCTGCTATGTAAGGAACAAATTTTTTTTGGTGAGAGAGGAATGTTGGAAAAGGGACATAGGCATGTCTGAGGCAGGCAAGTTGGCAATGTGAGGAAGTTATTGCAGATAGACAGGACAGACAAGACAAAATACAGGGATGGTGAAAGACACAAGAGGGTGGGACACCATGGTTGGGGTGAGGGTGGGGAAATCGAGGTCTCATGGACGTCAGGAGGGTGACAGTGGGACTCAAGTCTTCACCCAGTTGACTGTCACCATGGTCTCCTCACTGTGCTGGCAGCTGCAGTGCCTGACGTGTGCATCTTTGCTGGGTACTCTGTACTAAGATGGAGAGCAGGCACTCCATCTGGCATGTACTTGTGTCCACGTATCATACCTGGCAACTCATTTCGGGTGATAAATGCACCTCTTCCACCATTGCTCCCAGAGGGGACTACAGGCCTATCCTCTGGGGTAGAACTACGTTAGGGTCCAGTAGTGCAGGGGGGAGGTGCTGCCAGGTTGCAGCCCAGATGTGCTGAGCCTTAGTGCTGTAGCCGGTGGAGTGAGAGTAGGAGGATCATGGGGGACCTTCCTACCCTGCTGTGTTGTAGTAATAAAAAAACATGAACATACAATTATAAAATAAAAAAAAATGAAAAAATATACACATAAAAAATAAATAGGCAAAGAAAGAAAAAACAAAACTTAAACATAATAATAACAAAAATAACAAAAACAAATTATATAACAACCAATACAAAAACATCAGAAATAAATTAAAAAAACAGAAATACAAAATTATACATAATAACAAAATGAAAACAAATTAAACAATAAAAAAAGAAGAAACGTGGTTGGTGGGGTGAAAAAACAGGAAAACATTACTAACTTCATAGTTAATATACAAACGCTCTCTGCAATTATTTCACTCTATTCTGTTACATTTGACCTTTAACACTACCAACTCCTAAGAAATTTCTTTATTACTTTCAAGACTACCCAGTTATTAATGGATGGACATTGTAGTACTGATCAGATTGCAGCCAGCAATCATTCATGTGTGCATATATTGGTCATATGCATCCTTACACTTGACAGCAGGCCAGTCATGCCAGAGGTATTGGGATCTGAAAGTAACTTGCTATAATGATAATTAGCTAATAGTATTGTGTAGATAACAATGACAACATAACACTATTGTATATTTGGAAGTGTGGTCTTTGAACCCACAACTGCTGACCACTGTAATATTGTACTTTTCTTTTGGACTACAGACTAATGCATACATACTTTCCATTTACACATTACACATGCTTGCTCACTGTTATTTGAGAATGTGAAATGGCTGCTTTGTGCTACAGAGTAAGATATGCATACTTTCTTTTACAGTTAAGATATGCATGCTCAATTATATACAACTGTATGAAATAACAAGTAATCCATCTTTAACAGTTAAAGCTACAATAACAGTACTTTTTATATGTATGCATACCACATGCTTCTCTTATCCTTGCCAGGTGCACTCCACGAGACCTCACATTCAACAGCTTTTCTTTAGTAGCTGCGGAAAAGGAAAACAAACAAAATGCCATTCTGAATACCAGTCTTGACGATATTCAACTATAACTTTTACTATTGGTCAATGCATTTTATACCTACACATCTGTGGAGTGTTCCCTGCTCTACATTCCCTGATCCACTGATCAAGGGTATACCTCTTCCTCCTGTGTAGATCATCATGATGATGGGAACACTGCTCACCAGTGTGTGAGATACCTGTTACACTGGTCAAAGCCTAGTCAAACTAGTCCAGGCTTCAGACTTATACTGAGAACCTTAGAAGTTCCTCTGCAATAGGCATCAGCCATGCTCCTTAACTAGGAGCCCAACAAAGACTTTGGACTCCTGAACACCTCAATGCTGTGCTCGAAAGTGCACACCCTCTCCAGCACCAGCTAAGTCTCCTAAAGATCAAGCTCAATGTCTAATGAGCATTTCCCACCAATTCCACTTTAAATATATGTTTTCCCACTAACTACACGTATTGCAATTTCTGAGAGTGTGCACTGTCTGGCTTTTGCTACATTTGAAAAAGATGTGCCCTGCTTACCATCCCACAAATATGGTAAGTCAGGGTGCATCTGTTTGCATAATGATAAGCAATGTACAACAGTGGGCAAAAAAAATGCAATGCAATTTCAAGGATATTTGATATACAGGTGCTTATGTAGCTCTGTTATTCAAATGGTATTGCAGAAATATACTTGCATGAACATAGAACACATTATACCCACAGTCATGTTTTTCATAATATATGCAGAATACCCATATAAGTGGATAGGTAAAAATAACTGACACAATATTAGTGTCTCAGCCCTCATACATGTAAATATTAATATCAGCTACTCCTCACACATGTACTTGATATGAGGACTGATACTCCTCCCACATGTTCATAGATTCATAAGTTCATAGGTGTTATAAGTGAGAGTAAACATGACGTGACATGGAACAACATTAAAACTGTATGGCATATACATTTTTCGAACCCAGGACCATGTGAACAGTAGTCCTAAACTTACATCTCTTGCCAAAAGAAGGTTGAGAAACCACCTGTCTATGCTGCATCTCATTTGTATAATCTGCAATGTCAACACAGTAAAACAAAAGTTTGCTCACCTTGTACTAGGGCCCAGAAGCATTTGCACTCAAGACCTAGACTTACCACCTATTGCCATGGGATTAGTTATATGACATCCCCATATTAGTATTCATTGTTAACTTGAAGGTGCTAGCACAGTTCAGCCTCACTTACCGGGTTTGCACAATGCCCAGTGGTATTAATTGAATGCATATGGTTTCAGTTTTTGTCTGTATGTGTCATGTCTGATACGTGGGTGGTCCAGTTGCGCAAACAAGGTAAGCATCATGCAAACATGTGAAAAAAGAGACAGAAATGAAAAAAAATAAAATACATGTAATTATAAATGCGGACTGACATATCTATGGCAGGGTCCCTTGTATGTTTTTTTTTCTATTTAAGTGTGTTTGGGATCCTGCCAAATTTCAAACAAGGGAAAGCAATTGCCATCATGCCTCTCAACTAACCAGATTTTTGCAGAATATTCAGATTTGTGTGTCATATTTTTGGTCTGTTTCTCAAAACATTTGTGGGTTTTTGGCAAATCATTGGCAAATCATTGGGGATTGAATTCAGAAAATAGTGACAGACATTCGAGATTCAGATTTCATACCCTTCAGAACATTCATGCTAATGTAAAACTTGTTATTCTATCAACGTTTTAAGTTTGTAAGAGCAGTATTTAAAAATTGTCCCTATTTTTGGGCCTTTGTCCCCCCCTCTTTTTTATAGCTTTGTTCAGATTTCTTGCTGCAAGAGTTTGAGAGGTCTGATTGCTGCACTGCAGACAGCAACCTTACACGGAAATGCTATCCGCATTCCCGAAGAGTGTTGCGACCATAAAAACACTGTTGCATGCTGCAAAGCCTTGCTTAAGCACACCATGCTTCATTAATATGCTTACATGGCACAACCACAGGCACAACTTTGTGTATATGAAAATACTCCGTGTAGGCTCTACACAAACTCTACATGGAGCTTTTTGAATCCTGAAGATATTTGCTTTATTTCTTCTATTGTTTTTTTCCCATTGATTTCTGCTTGCGTCTTTTTTTTCAGCAAACATCTTTATTAAATTTTTACATATGACATAGACAATCTTACATTTATATAAATGGAAAACAAACAAAATTACACCACTTTAGTTGCAAACATTATACATCACAGACACCATTGAAACAACTGTAGTTGCAAACATTATGCATAACTTATAATCTAGCCAATCACTGTCGATTAAGCATTATATAGCTCTTTCAAATCCTGCCTCTTAAACCTCATTCCTTCTCTGCATATATTGTTCCCACAACTCCCATTTTTACCTATGTAGCTTGCTCCTTCCCTTTTCTAAAAATCCCAATTCCAGTTGTTTTATCTCTGTTACTATATTCACTACTTCCAGCAAAGTTGATCTAGACTTTGATTTCCATTTTCTGGTAACTGCTTTTTTTGCAATTAGACACGACAAGGCTTTACAATGTCTAGGCAATTCTGATTCTGTATCATAGCTCAAAAAAATAATTTCCCCAGTCAATCCAATCCACTCACAAAACATCTTCGACAGAGCAGTCGGCAGAGAATAACTGAAGACTGCCAGCTTGTTACACTCTCAAAAAATATGTTCCCAGCCACCTCTTTCTTGCCCATCACACCTCCAACATTTGCTATCCACCTGAGGAGAAATTTTTTGGAGTCTACTTGAGGCATAAAAATACCTATGTAAACACTTCCAGGCAAAGATTCTAAATCTTCCAGACTTTGTTGCATATTTGGGAGATATACATACATCCCCATTGTTTGTTTGGGAATTGCTTACCCAATCTCTTTTCCCGATCCTTTCTAAGCTCTTCTGATTGATTCTTATAATTATAATGCAATATTTTATATGCTTTACTAATTATTCCTTTTTAATGGCAGCTTCTGTTCTAGATTCTATTAAAACTCTACCAGTGCTGATCTTTCATTCAGGAGCACCCTATTTCTTTCTCTTTGTCTCTACTCTGATATCAATCCTTGATAGGGAAGGCAATCTCTTATCTGCAGTCCAAATAAATTATTGTCCTCTTCCCATTCTATTACCTTTCCCTTTCTAGTTATTTGCTCCCAATACATTAGTTCCTTTGCCAGTTTTCTCTAATAAAGTCCAGCTCCCTCTTGCCTATTATCTGTATCCCTAACCACAATCATCCTTATTGGCAAAATCTCTTTTCTCCATTCATGCTGGTTTAGTTCTTAGAATACTCCCTGCTATTTTATGAATATAACACTCTGTATAACAAACTAAATAACTATAGTAACAAAATAAATAATGAAACAAAGGTCACAGTAAAAGGAAAACTGTTAAAACTATTTAATTGTGAGTGCTTTCATCCATCCACATTAAATGAACTTCATCAGACAAATTAAAAGTTTTACACCCCCTTCTTATATAGTCATCCAAAACCACATGAGAAATTACAGCACATCATTAAAGCACTAAATACAAGCATATATATATACATTTTAAAAAACAAGTTTTTTTATATATCAATAAAATAACCATAGTAGAGTAAATTAAGGAATTAATCATTTCACAACAACTGTTCATTGTATTCCATATTGTCTTACTAACCTTATATTTTCACATATGCTTTATATGGTTTTCAACCCTTATCTTGTCAAACTTCTTAATTTAAGTAAGCAGGCAATGGAACATTGATCATTTAATCCTGGATAAGAATACTCATTTAAAATCAATTGCCACCATAATTCCTGTCTCTAATTCTTAATTCTAATATTTGCCAGCCTTAGGGTGTTCAACTCATCATTCTCTTTTTTTGTAATATTTCTATTATGCCCCCCCTATATTTTTTTACAATCTCACACATCTGTTCACTCCTCGCCATGCTGACGATGCTGAAGTTAACCAGGAAGGAGACAATCAGTCAAGGAGTGAACGGATGTGTTAGAGTTAAGAAGCCTGATAAGGGTGGGTGGTTGGTGTTTATGACAAAGGAAGACTATATTAATAGAATAATGAAACTCTTAAATATTGATAATTATGAAGTAATATCACTTAATGAGCTTAATGTGGCTTATCAAAAAATTAAAGAGAGTTTATCAGTGATTTATTTATATGTAGACAAATAGATATTGATCTGTACCATTATTTGATGATGCCGGCACCAATTACACCTGTTATTTTTGGTAGACCCAAAGTTCATAAGAACTTGGTCCCCCATTACATCCAATTATTGATGGGAGGAATTCGATAACATATGCCTGTGCAAAGGTAGTTGATAGTATTCTGAAAAAATATGTAATAGAAGAACCGCAAATATGTAAGGATTCCTGGTCCTTTTTAAAGGACATAAACCAACAATGATTTAATAATGATTATAATTTTCTAACTGTGGACGTAAAAGACCTTTACATGGTTATCCCACATGAACAAGGGATTAAATGGGTAATAGACCTTTTACTAAAGAAAGGAGTACCATCAAGTGATCTAAAATTGATAGAAGAGCTACTGGACATTATTTTGAAGAATAATTTCTTTATTTTTGAGGGCACATATTATGTTCAGAAGAAAGGAATGGCTATGGGGGTCACCTTGTGGTGCTTGTTTCGCAAATTTGGTGATGGCTTTTTGGGAGAACCAATATGTGTTTAATAAGAACTAAATGATGGAGAGAACAGTGTATTATACCCAATTTTTGGATGATATATTCATTATCATTAAAGGAGAAATTGGGGTAGCAACTGAAATAGTGGAAGAAATGAATAGCAGTACTTCCTTTTTAGAATTTACTTCCACCTTTGATAAAGAAAGAATTGTTTACTTAGATTTTGAGTTATGGAAAGACAGGTTTGATTCATGTTCCATAGCAAAAATATTTAGAAAGAAAACCTATTCAAATTCATTTTTATACTTCACCAGTGGACATCCGTTACATCAGAAAAGATCAGTGGTGAAGGGACAGCTAGTATGGGCAGCAAGGATGGCTAACTTGGAGGCTGATTTCCTATTGGAATGCACTAACTTAAAATGGATGTTTTTAAAGAGAGGATCTCCCCTATATTTTATGGAAAACTTAATTCATGAGGTGCAAATAAAAAGATGATATGGCCATTTTGTACCAATTTTAAGGGGTTCCCATTATATACAACCTGCTTTAGTAGAATTGCAAATGCAAGAGAATAGAAGTGGTGGGGTTGAAAAATAAGAAGTAAGCCTTATTAACTACTTACACTCTACATGCAGAGACTATAAGGGACATTCTAATGAAATATTGGTGGATACGAGCTGTAGAAATAAGGCTGGGAAATTTACAAGAATAGTTTATAAAAAGGGGTCTAGTTTAAAAACTATATTGGAAATGGAGCAGAAGGTGATCAATAGGAATGCTGGGATGTTTAAATGTGAAGCATGCCCTAATTGTAGATTCATCTATATTGGGCATGACTATATGGTCAGGAATAGACACTTTATGACACCCAACAAATTAAATTGTAATCTGAAAAGTGTGGTATTTCAAGGAAAATGTCAAAAATGCACTAGGTTTTATGTGGGTAAGACCGAGTGTAAATTAAAAGAATGAATTTACAAACATATATACAGTATAAATAAAGGGAAGGAAAACAACGCATTAGCAAAATGTGCAAGAAAACCCAGGGCATCATTTTAAATTTAGAGTAATTGAGCAGGTGAAGATGGGTCTTAGAGATGGGCCCTTAGGTCTAATACTGGAAAGACAGGACTTATGGTGGCAATTGATTTTAAATGCATATTCTTATCCAGGATAAAATGATCAATGTTCCATTGCCTGCTTACTTAAATTAAGAAGTTTGACAAGATAAGGTGGGAAAACCATATAAAGCATATGTGAGAATATAAGGTTAGTAAGACGATATGGAATACAATGAACAGTTGTTGTGAAATGGTGCATTTCTTAGTTTATTCTACTATGGTTATTTGATTAATATATAAAAAACTTTGTTTTTAAAATGTATATATATATATTTGCTTGTATTTAGTGTTTTAATGAGGTACTGTAATTTGTCATGTGATTTTGAATGACAATATAAGGAGGGGGTGTAAAACTTTTAATTTGTCTGATGTTCATTTAATGTGGCTGGATGAAAGCACTCACGATTAAATAGTTTTAACAGTTTTCCTTTTACTATGACCTTCGTTTCATTATTTATGCGTGAATGGGCGCACCTTCCTTGAAGGTTGTGCATCAGGGCTGGCAAATCTGCATGTAAAAATCTACTGCCAATCATTAGCGGACCGGAGTTCTGCTATGGCAACCCCTAACCGGGAAAAGCCGAAAGACACAACAACATTCTGTATGGCTGTTGTTCTTCTCCTTAAGAGTCTGCATCTAAAATCCCAATCTCTCCTTATTTTTTGAGCTAACTCCCTGTATCATCCTCATTCCTTTCTGCTTTGAATTGTAGTTGTCTGCTTGTGGTATATATAAGAGCCTTATCTGTGTTGTTCTAAAATACCTCCTCAGGTAATCCTAGTTTGCCTTGTTTTATCAGAAGAATCAGCTTTTCCCAGTTGACCCTTGCTGTCTTCCCTTCCCAGATAAAATCCTTCAACTCTTTTTTAATTGATATCCACAGCTTCTCCTCTGGTTGATAATAATATGCCTGACCTGTGTATAAGACTAAAGGGACTAAAACATTTTAATGGCTTGCACCTTAGCATCCATATCCATATAACAAAGCATCCATTTTTCTCAATTTTTTTGTATTATCTTCTGTTTAGTCTCTTCCCACATATCCATAGCTGCCACAACTGAGTCATTTCTAATCCATACTCTTAAATACTTAATTTTATCATGTCCCCATAAATATGGATATTATTGGACCAATTCATGTGTGGGTACATAATTTACTGCTATTGTCTTTGTTTTAGCTTCATTAATTTTGTATCCCAAGAAGATTTGAAACTGTCTTAAAATGTTCCACAACACTATAATGTCCATTTCTGCTTTTGTCGTGTATAAAATCATATTATCTCCAAACAGAGCCAGCTTTTCCTGACTACCATACCAATTTTATCCTTGAATTCCCTGAGTCCCTTATCTTCTTTGCTAATCATTCTAAATATAATGCAAACAACAAAGGGGAAAGCAGACATCCCTGCCTGGTTCCACTACTCAAGCAGAAATTATCGGAGAGGACCCTACCCACTTTAATTTTCACCTTCAGTCCCTCATATATACTTCTAATTAACCTTATAATTGTATCATTGAAAGCAAATGCTTCCATTGCCCTGCACATGAAGTTCCAGTCTACTCTGTCATATAGTTTCTCTGCATCAAGACCCACTAATAAAAGTGGTATTTTCTTAGATTTTTTTTCCCTCTGCATCATCAATGTTCTGTTAATATTGTCAAATGTTTGCCACCCCTCCACAAAACCACACTGATTCATATTCAATGTTGGTATCATGTTTGCCATTTGTTTAGCCATTATAGACATAAACACTTTATAATCATGGTTTAGTATTGAAATTGGCCTATATGAAGCTGGATCAGATGGATCTTTACCCTCTTTAGGTATTGCCATTATCACCACTTTCTTCCAGGATGTTGGAACTTCTCCTCCTTTTAAAATACTGATAAACAAAACCTTACAGATCTTTATCAGTTTTTTCCCTCCTAGCTTCCAAACTTTTACAGGAATACCATCTACTCCTGGGGACCTTCCTGTAGCTTGGTTATACATAACCATTTTTATCTCATCTCTTCCTATCCTGTTAGTAATTGAGCCTTATCTATCTCTAACCGGGTCTACTTTGTTTCATTGAATCTCATTTCATTGAATTTCATTTCACCCCGAGCACTGAAAAATCATTTCACTGAATCTCATTTCACTGAACTGCAGTTAGCATATATGGCACTGTGTAGAGTACTGTAAGGCAAGTAAAAGGTATATGCCCTTTTCCCCATTGTAGTGTGATCCTGGAGTTAGTATATGTAGTTGGGGGCACATGGGGTACAGCCCCCACATTGGGGGGTGTGGGGGTCATAGCCCCATACTTAGTTTGATTACATATTATCTTCTGGAGGGAGTTAGTCATTGGTGTTGCAACTATGCATGTCTGTTGTTTAAAATGTATTGTTTTGAAGTTTTTGGTAAAATACAATACAAAACAAACAAGGTGGGGAGCTATGCCCCCCCAAAGTGGGGTGGCTGTGCCCCCCACACCCTCTATCCATATATACTAACTCCAGGATCACACTACAATGAGAAGAAGAGCATATACCTTTTACTTGCCTTACAGGACTCTACACAGTGCCATATATACTAAGTTCAGTTCAGTGAAATGAGATTCAGTGCAATGTGTTTTCAGTAATTTGTGTTTTCAGTGATGTGGTCAGGGTGAAATGAAACTCAGTGAAATGAGATTCAATGAAACAAAGTAGACCCCTCTAGCCTTGGCATATTTATTTCTTCCATAAACATTTTCATGTGTACCTTTTCTTGATTTCCATACTTCTGTGCTTTATACAAACTTTCATAAAATTTCCAAAATATATCTAATACTTCTACAGGATCTCTAATCTTCCTTGTTATAGGCTCCCTAAGCTTGGGGAAAGCCCTTTCCACTTCCTGTTGCCTGAGTTCTTGCGCTAAAAGTTTTTGTGCTCTAGAATTATTATCAAAAACAGTTGCTTAACAGCAGTCTTTCTAAACTTGTGCATATTATTGAGGTAATCCTTTATTTTCTGTTTAGCATTCTGGAGTTGCTCATTTTCTTATTCTGAGAGAATCTCCCTATTTTGCAATACTTTAACATTTGTCAAGCCCTCTAAATAATTCTTGTTACTTCTTAACCATACCTCCCTTTCTTTTATTTCAACCCTAGTTTTAAACTCCACTTTAATTTTATCCCACTCCCTAGCTATGTTTTCAGAAAAAAAAATGTATCTTCTCTAGTAGCTCCTGAATTAATTCCAAAACCCATTCCTTAAATTCCTGTCTTTTCAAATGATAGGTGGAAAAGCACCAGTCTCATTTTTATTTCATTATCTTGTGTTTTTATTTTAGTTATTATTGGTGCATGATCTGAAATAGTTATTGGGTGCATTTCAAGACCTTCAATTAAATGCACATGTTCCTGTGAGATATAAAATCTATCTAGCCTTGCCCACTTTTTGTATCTCAGTGAATAATATGTAAATTCACTCCAGACTTCTAGTATTGAATTCACATCTTTCATGCCAAACATTTTCATACATTTCTTCAAAAATCTACCTTCCTTCATTATATTTTGTCTTTTAGACCCCCAGGACACATCTTCACTGTTGCTATTTCTGCTTACATCTTTATTCCCAAGTTTTATAGCTAACACAGAAATTTCATTCATTGTAAAATATACATCCCTGATCTTTACTAAATCACCTAGACCTTTACTTTTCTCTTTATTTAAAACCAACCCTATCATCTATAGACACTTATTTGTGCACATTACTTATTTTATCCAATTTTTGTTTTTTTTTTTGCAATTACTATAATGTCATCTGCTTATGTTAACAGAACTGGAATTCTTATTCCTTCGGGGGTTATATATCCTGCCTTCTTCATTTTGAAATTTATTTCACATACTATCACATTTATAACTAACACAAAGAGTATACAACTCATTGGGCATCCCTATCTCACACTACTCCTCATATGTACCTTTTGGTTTAACCAGCTATTTACAAGTATTTTTACTTTAGTATTAGTATAAGCTGACATACATAATTTTCTAACTTTCTCACTTATATTATATTATTTCATTATTACCCATAAGATTTCATGTCCAATTGTGTCAGATGCTTTATTAAGGTCTCATATCATGATTTTCACTTCTTCTTTTCTGTTTATAATATCATCCACAATTCCTCTATCATTAATAATTCTTGACAACTCTTCCCCTTTATCCTATATATGCTATCTTTCATAATATTTTCCATTTTAGTTTCAAGTCTCGTTTGTATTATTTTCATAAAGATCTTATAACCCCATTTTAGTTTCAAGTCTTGTTTGTATTATTTTCATAAAGATCATATAACCCCATTTTAGTTTCAAGTCTCATTTGTATTATTTTCATAAAGATCTTATAATCATTATTACGCAATATTATTGGTCTCCAGTTTTTTAATCCTCTTCTATCTTCCTTCTTCCATATGAATTTATGTATTCCACTACATAATTCTTTATACATAAAAACCTTCCTTTAACCATTCATTCAAAATCTTTAAAAAATATTTCTTTTGCCAATCCCTTACATTTTTATACAGTTCATACAATATTGCATCTAGACCTGCAGCCAAATCTATATTTACGTGCCCTAGTAATTTATCTAGCTCGTTTAAAGACATCTTCTTTTCCAACTCTTTTTTTTTCCTGTTAACTTTTTACTTTCCCATGTTTTTCACTACATTCTTTTTTTTAAACATTTCTTGTACATATTGTACTACACTATTCATAATCTTTTCCTGAATTGTTTCTAATTATTTCTCTCATCACACTATCATCTTCATTTATTAATCTGCTTAAATAACTCAGTACTTCTTTTCTTTCTTCTCTTTTTCCTTGTAAAAATATATTTTCTTATATAACAATTCATATATTTTTTCTTGATTTCTTCAATATAATTCTTTTTCTTTATCAAAGTACTTTTTATCATTATGTTCTAAATCTTCCAGTGCATCATGTGTTATTTTATATTTTTCTTTCTCTACTTTTCCCACACCATATTGCCACTGTAAAAACATTTTTTATATTTTTCCTTAAAATATCATCCACCATTCAAACCAATTCTTACAAAATGTTGTCATAGTAATATGATCTTTTCCATAATTGTATTACTAATGTCTTCAATTCTTCATTCCATGCTTTCTCATTAATCCTTTTGTATTCCTTTGCCTATTTTTATATATTCCTTGTTTTCTTTTATCTCTGGCCATATTGCAAGATGATGAGAAAATCTTGTTTTAATTGCCTCCTCTTCTCCTATAACTAAACCTTCTGATAATGTAAAATAATTTATTTCAGTTCTATACATACCCTTTTGTAAGTCCTTGAATCTTTATTCCAAAGTTTTAAATTACCATATCTTATAACATTTTTCTTATATCATTCCTTTTCTTTTTATGTTTGTTCTCAGTTTATTCCTAGTTGCCTCCCCTCTAAAAGTTTATCTACAAAAAAAAAAATAAATAAATAAAATAAAATAAAAAAAAAAACTTGAAAAGCCATACACCTATAATGAAAGCTTATAGAAAGCATTATTTACATTTTTAGTTTTAATGCTCCTCAATTTTTTTAATGTTTCAAAGTTCCAAAAGTTTATTCTTGAACTCAATTGTCTTTCAGTCTTAGCTATATGGAATGCTTCACAGAAGAGGCAACTGGCAATATATGCAACTCCTGTCAATTTCCAATTACTATATTTTGGACATGGTATTTATTGTCTTATTATACCCAACAACAGCTATGAATGGACTTTTATAAATATATCTACAATATTTGTTAGTACCATTTTTTCTCTCTATTAATCATCTCATTCCGAATGTTGTTGTGTCTTGTTGTGTCTTTCGGCTTTTCCCGGTTAGGGGTCGCCACAGCGGAACTCTGGTCCACTAATGATTGGCAGTAGATTTTTATGCACCGAGTTGCCAGCCCTGACGTACAACCTTCAATGAAGGTACGCCCATTCACGCATTTCTTGACACAGAAGACGCTCTAGCTGAGAATTGAACAGGACAATGTCTTACTGTAAGGCGACAATGCTACCGCAGCACCACCACAGCAGTATCTTAATCATCTCATTCTGAATACTATTTCGAAAATTATTTCTATATTTTGATTTGTTACATTTTGTTATATTTTTGTTATGTTTTAGTTGGTTCTGATGAAGTCTAAATGATAAATAGATGAAAGTAATTAATCTATTTTTTAATGTATTTGTATGTACATTTTCTTATTAGATATATTTTTAGCTAAATGGCAATGGCTCACTCACTGTTGGCAGTCAGCGTGATTACTTTGGTTATTTATTTGGTGTGGAAGACTGTACCTGCAGGCAGACATTTTTTCGTTTTTAAAATGGAGATACCTGAAGAGTCACAGCTGATTTGCTTTCAGTTCTGAGCCAAACTGTGAAGTTTGGAGTTGTAATCAAATGACTGGGATAATGGATGAGGTACAAAAAGTTTATAAACATGTAAAAACAAAAACAAAAAAAGGAAGAAAAAGAGGAAGAAGAAGAAGAACTAGGTACAGCCCAAGCATGAGAAATGAGAACACGGTCAAAAAGAAATAGGGAAATAACACATAGAAATTCAGTGAGATTTGGATATAATAGGAATGTAGTGCATGGAGCACAGTGATTACACTCTGATATTTGGAGAAACACAAATCAGTTAAACGCTAATAGAGCACAGGTCTTGAACTTAACAAATGTTTGTAACAAATGCTTAACTTGTTAAGATTGGGTCTCACTCTGTGCAGTCAAATCTACCAGTACTGACCAGGAAATAAAATGACAGAATAAAAAGCGGATTTGTTTTTGTCTGTGATCTGTACATTAACATGACCTTGACTTCTTGTTAGAGACTTAGAGAGTAGCTAGAATAACAGGGTGTGTGTTTGCTGCATTTTCTGAAGAATACGAAGTCTAACAATCATATATATGTAATTATTTTGTGACTTATATCCTCAGAAATTTGTCTGAAAATCAAAAATTTTATGAGGAATAAACCATACATATGAGGCAAAAAGTTGGACATTCTGCTAAAATCTGCACATTTGAAAGGTATGGAAAGGTGAGTCTAAGTATAAGGGACTATTTTACACTGTCTTTATGACAGCACTCACTAAGTGTTTTACTGTGTTGAAAGATGGGAAAACACTAAACATTCTTTTTTTTTTCTAACCTGTAATACATGGCAGCAGATAAAGCCCCATGCATTATAAAGAATTATGATCAGGTCCCTGTCCCCACCAGTCATACCAAGTAACATACCTGTCACCAGTCCTCTGCCTAGTATCTCCAGAGAGCAAGTCATATCCACACTCTCCAAGGCCAAAAATACAGCCTCTATGGGACCGGACAATATCCCATACTGCCTATTAAATGGTCTAAAACAGGAGTTAGCAGAACCACTGAGCACCCTTTTCAATCTCAGTGTAAGTGCTGGCTTTGTCCCAGCTGAGTGGAAAACAGCAATTGTAATCCCCTTGCACAAAGGGGGTCATCCAACAGACCCCAGGAACTATAGACCCATAAACCTAAACAGCTTTATCTGAAGGCCATGGAGAGGATCATCATGGAGCTTATCAACAAGGATATAGGTGACCTTCAAACTCTTGACCCAATGCAGTATGGCTTTGTTAAGGGCAGATCTTGCCTGTTAAACCTGGTGAGGTTCTTTGAGAATGTTACTAAGGCCTTGGATGAAGGCAAAACAGTTCACGCTGCCTATCTTGATGTAGTCAAGGCCTTTGACACAATCCCTCATTCAGGCATTATTGAGAAACTCACCCAGCTGGCGATTAAGTCTTATATCACTAAATGAGTTGCCAACTGTCTCACAGACAAAACACATACATCCAAAGCTGGGGATGCCAACTCTACTAGCAATCCTGTTGCCAGCTGTGTTCCACAGGGATCTGTGCTAGGCCCACTAGTGTTTGGTATCTATTTTTCAGAAGTCCAGGTGAAAATAGATGGCCAGTGACTTACCAAGTGTGCTTATGACTGCAAACTGGGTGGAATCACCCATAGCTGGCCTTAGGCATAAGCCAACTAGGTGGTCATTTAAGGCACCGCTCTAGCAGGGGCATTTTTCCAGTATTTATTTATTTATTTTTTGTAGTAAAGAAATGGTTTCTTTAATAATATTTTGTATGAATACTGGGAAAAACTGAAAAGTAAGCCAAATTGTGGGGAAAAAGGAGGAAAAAAATAGTCTATATGGTGTGGGTAGATCAGGATGGGGACATTGGGAGGTGTGATGGGGTGCTTTGGAGCCTTTTGCCTAAGGTACCAGTTGACCAAAGGTCGACCCTGTAATCATCAAATCCCCCAAAGATGTCAGCATACTACAAAATGGGCTTACACAGTCAAATGATTGTTGCCAAAGCCGCAGACTTAAGCTAAATGGAAAAATGCATTATCATCCCCCTCTGCAAAGGAGAACCCCCTGCTAATTACAGCAGTAATAATATCCCCCTCGCGATGAGAGATTTAGGAATGCAAGTTGATAGTAACCTTAGTTTTGATCATCAGATGACCACAGTCATAAGGAAGGACTTTTTCGTTGCATTCCTGATAAGCAATGGTGTAGCACCTAAAGCTAAGCAGGTTATAATTCCCCTGCACTCGGCTCTCATCAGACCAGTAATAGAGTACAATGCACCCTTCTATATGTACCTCACCAGACATCTGCAGCAACTGGAGAGACCTCAGATGTTTCTCACCAAGAAAATTCAGGACCTACAACATGTTACCTACACAGACAGACTGAAGGCCGTATCACTTTACACAATATTGTATAGACTGCTTAGAGGTGACTTGTGCCTGGCCTACAGAGCAGTCTCACATCCTGCCTTGATGAAGTTGCTGCACATCCTCAAATCCAGTGGGACAAGATTCACTCACTCAAGGGATCTTAACCTAGCCTGCGTTATTAACAGGATATGCTTCAGAGACAGATATTGCTCCCTGAGGTTGTCACTCAAACAGATGCCCTATGCAGCCCGTCTCAAAAAACTGCAGCTTTACTCCATTGCATATCGCCTATTCAGAGGCAGTCTCTGCCTAACACACAAAGCTATGTCAAACCCAGAGCTTTTAGACATGCTCTACTTAAAGAAATCCCAATCCTTATGAGCTACACGGTCTAGGGACCTAAACCTTATCACCACAGTAAACAGAACATGCTGGAGGGATAGATTCCTGTCACAGAGACTTCCCATACTCTGGAACAAACTACCTATCTATATCAAGCAAAGCTCCTCATTAGCATTCTTCAAGAAAAATCTTGATGATTGGATGGGAGATAGGAAATTCAAGAAGCAGCTATAATGCCTAGCAGGGACGGCATGCGCGGTCAAACCAAATCCAAGTAACCACAAACGACCAGCATAATGCGATGGTAAAGCCAGATGAAAAATCCTTTATTGTCGATAATACATATCTGAAATATTAAACCAGACCGGTTTCAGCCTCACAGCCTTTTTCAATGGTAAACAAATAGATAAAATAATGCACTTGGACTAGTTCCATTTATAGTCCTCCCTGCTATACAACAAAACATTGGTATAGCCCAACCTAGTGGTTTGGATGAACAAACACATGGAAAACCAAAAAAAATCAAAATAAGAACGTAATAAATAATGAAATGTGATATTTGAACAATACTTCCATTTCAGACAATATGAAAAATTATTCTAATGCTAATAAACCACTGTGTAGATTGGTACCCAAATATAAAGCCCCAAATATTGCCAAATAAAAAATAATAAAAAGAACATACGTAGACAAATAAGCCCTATACTAATAATAATATCTCAGCGCTTAAATACAGATTGAGTCATTCTAGTCCATAAGACTATACTATTATCAAAACATAAATGATAGGAAACCATAATGAACATATATAGCTTGGAAAAGACAAACATGCATTGATATGTTGAATATATCAAAAAACATATCAATGAATATAGAAATATTATTATAGATGGTCATTCAAACCTGGCGGAAAAAGTGCCTCAAGGTTTGTGATCCAATATTGTTTTTTTGTTTAAAATAGACTGCCAACCTTGCTGATGACTATGGTCACCAACAATTTTGTCAATAATCATAAATGTGAATTGCGCATTTAAATGTTTGATGGTGTGTCTGTACAGTGCATTTGTGTCTCGTTTGTTTCTGATGTCACTCTTATGTTCAGTAATACGTGTTCGAAGGGATCTGGATGTTTGCCCCACATAAAATGATTGACACTGGCATGTAGCTAAGTATATAACCCATGTTGTGCTGCAATTGGCAAAAACCCTGGTCTGATAAACACGTTTAGTGTTAGCACTAGAAAATTCCTTCAGAGTATAAATCTGGGAACATGAGCTACAATGACCACAAGGAAAAGTTCCTAAAAGTTTATCCCCTGTTAGGGTAGTCTGTTGATAAATAGCTCCTCCCCCTTCCTTGTGTTTGTAGTGGGAAAACATCCCCCTAAAGTTTTACCCCTTCTAAAGGACATATGACATGTTGTTCCTAACAATGTTCTTAATTCCTCATGTGCCATCAGTATATTCCAATTGGAATTCAATATATCCCTAACCACCTGGTGATTCCTGCCATATGTAGTGACAAATCTTATTGTAGAGTCCTGATCTTTATTATCCAATTTCCTGTATTGGAGTAAAGTTTGTCTATCCAATGTGTTACTCCATTCACTGGCCTTAGAGATATCCCTTGTGTTGTATCCCCGATCTTTAAACCTGCAACATAAATCATCCCTAACAATTTGGAAATCTTCCACCGATGAACATATGCGTTTGATGCGCATGAACTGTGATTTTGGTATATTGCGGATGGTGTGCGAAGGGTGCATGCTAGATGCATGTAACAAAGTGTTGTATTGTGGGTATTTATGGAATACTTTCGTACTCAAGGTATGATCTTCATTACGGTAGATTGTGACATCTAAAAAATTGATGGTGTTATAATCATATGTAACCATAAATTCTATACCCCATACATTATCATTCAGATATTCAATAAATTCCTTTAGATATATAATATCTGCCTTCCACACCATCCAACAATCATCCAAATAACGTCTCCAGATGTCCATTTCAACAATATAAATATTGTGAAATGGGTCATAGATTATGCACTCCTCAAAATAGGCCATAAACAGGTCAGCGTAAATAGGAGCAAAGGAAGCTCCCATTGCTATACCTTGTAACTGCAAAAAACACACCATGGAAATAGAAAACATTCTTAGTTAGCACGTGTTCTGCCATACAGATCAATAATGTATTAAAACCTGGTGGGTACATTTCAGACTTTTCCAACCAATATTGTAATGATTGCAGCCCAGCCCAATGTGGAATACTGGTATATAAAGATTTCACGTCTAATGTACACATAAGCCAATCCTGTTCAAGTTGGGTATTCTCTATGATTTGAAGGAAGTGTGTCATATCCTTTAGTCTAGCCCTTACCGATGACAATAATGGCTTAAGATAATGTGTAAGAAAAGAGGAAAGTGGTTCAGTTAATGAATCAATACCCAAAACTATAGGCCTACTGGGTGGTTTTGTAATAGATTTGTGTATTTTGGGCAAAAGATATAAGATCTGTTTTTGGGGATCCTTAACAGTAAGGTGTTTAACTGTATTAGTTGTTATAATGCTTTCTTCCTCTGCCATTTGCAAAAAGGAATCAATTTCTTTTTTATATACCAATGTAGGATCAATATACATCTGCATATAACATCTATGATCCACCATTTGTCTTTTGCCTTCATTAAGATAATCCCCAGTATTCAAAACCACAACAGCACCCCCTTTATCTGCAGGCAAGATGGCGATGTCTTGATTGTGCCTCAGTTTCTCCAGAGCAGTTTTTTGCATAATAGAGATATTTTGTCCTAGAATGCATGATTCTTGATGGTAAAAATGTAAATCCTTAATAACTGACTGCTGAAATATGGAGACAAATTTGTTCATAGGTAGTTGGAAATCAGATTTCAAAAATCTAAACTCTGTAGACCTTTGAGAGATGTTACCTGAAAAGAACAATTTAAGGTTCAAATTGCGACAAAATGATAAAACATCATTTACTATATTATATTCATTACTAAAGAAACTGGGGATGAAGCCAAGGCCTTTATTCAATAAAATTGTCTGTGCATCTGTTAAAGCTACATCCGATAAATTTAAAACAATATCAAAATCATCTGGAGTTATCTCAACAGTGTTCGTATCAAACTCTCCATGGGATGATTTGTTGCTTTTGTGCTTGCGACCCCCTCGTCACCTTGGTCTATATCTAAAGGGGTTTTCACATTGGATTTTTTGTTCTTTGGTGATTCCCGATGGTGACTACCATCATTATCCGTGTATGATGATTCATCACCAGAAGTACTGGCAAAGGACGCATCTGTGGATTTTAAAATAGATCGCGGTCTCTTTCTGGGTTTAGTACCAGATGTTTTGTGACTGGTATCATTGAATCTTACTGTTTTAGATGTATCAAAAGGGTGACCCCTTTGATAGTCAGTGCAGTCCTTATTGAACTTACGGATTTTACGATCCCTAGTGAGTTGGTCAACAGATGCCAAATCCTTTGATAATTTATTAACCAGAGTGGTAAATGAAGGTTGGGACTCAAAACGTTTACATTCCTCACAGAATACTTTAACCTCTGTTAAACATATGTCCACCATTCTTTCATAGTATGCTGCCAAAATTTTTACAAACATCATTGAAGATTGATGCAGGGCCTGGTTCCATTCCTTTGTCAGCCTGTCCTCCGACCTGCCGACCAAGGGCTGTAACCTGACCCTGAGTCCTCTGGGAGTGATATCCTTTTCTATATATGCTTTAAACAATCTTAAATGCCAAATATTGGCTCGAAGGTTTTTCAAATCTTTGTTAAATTTGTTAAAAGCTAAGTCACAACCATTGATAGGACCTGTATGAGAGCCATTTTGGTTGTTGCTTGGCATGGTATTTACACCAAATACACCTAAATCATGCCTATCAGCACACAACCCATTCAAAATCTGCTCAAGATCCATGATATATAAATATTAGGACCAACTCACTAGGGTACACCCACACAATGTGGTATATATAAATAAAAAAATAAATATCCCGTTCAAAAGGGACCACACTGAAAATAGGGATCCACAATATCTTTCAAAGAAATATATGAAACCATGCATATGATATCAGTCACCTTGCTATCCTAATCCACTGATGTATCCAACATGAAGTTATGGACAATTCCCAATTCAAAGCCTAGGGTACTACTACTAAAGTGTAGTTAAATATACAGTAAGCCACCTAAGATCTCTAAATTCTATTAGTATGCCTTCCTAAAGAATTGTAATATTATAGTGTTCATGTGATATTTATATATATCACAATAGAGTATATGTGCATATGTGTGCATATATTACCATATATGCTATGCTGAAAGTGGCCCCGTAATTCTGATTCTTAGGTCAATCTAAATATTTTCATCTAGCCACTGAAGATATTGCCAATGATAAATAATCAGCATATACTTAGAAAAAGCACAAAAATATAAATATGATATTCATAACATAATATTCATGGCCATATTAAGTTATCAATCATAATTGTATATTTATATATATTTCAACATGAAATATATAAAAACAGGTTTGGCTTATGTGTACATTAGACGTGAAATCTTTATATACCAGTATTCCACATCGGGCCGGGTTGCAATCGTTACAATATTGGTTGGAAAAGTCTGAAATGTACCCACCAGGTTTTAATACATTATTGATCTGTATGGCAGAACACGTGCTAACTAAGAATGTTTTCTATTTCCATGGTGAGTGTTTTTTGCAGTTACAAGGTACAGCAATGGGAGCTTCCTTTGCTCCTATTTACGCTGACCTGTTTATGGCCTATTTTGAGGAGTGCATAATCTATGACCCATCTCACAATATTTATATTGTTGAAATGGACATCTGGAGATGTTATTTGGATGATTGTTGGATGGTGTGGAAGGCAGATATTATATATCTAAAGGAATTTATTGAATATCTGAATGATAATGTATGGGGTATAGAATTTACGGTTACATATGATTATAACACCATCAATTTTTTAGATGTCACAATCTACTGTAATGAAGATCATACCTTGAGTACGAAAGTATTCCATAAATACCCACAATACAACACTTTGTTACATGCATCTAGCATGCACCCTTCGCACACCATCCGCAATATACCAAAATCACAGTTCATGCGCATCAAACGCATATGTTCATCGGTGGAAGATTTCCAAATTGCTAGGGATGATTTATGTTGCAGGTTTAAAGATCGGGGATACAACACAAGGGATATCTCTAAGGCCAGTGAATGGAGTAACACATTGGATAGACAAACTTTACTCCAATACAGGAAATTGGATAATAAAGATCAGGACTCTACAATAAGATTTGTCACTACATATGGCAGGAATCACCAGGTGGTTAGGGATATATTGAATTCCAATTGGAATATACTGATGGCACATGAGGAATTAAGAACTTTGTTAGGAACAACATGTCATATGTCCTTTAGAAGGGGTAAAACTTTAGGGGGATGTTTTCCCACTACAAACACAAGGAAGGGGGAGGAGCAATTTATCAACAGACTACCCTAACAGGGGATAAACTTTTAGGAACTTTTCCTTGTGGTCATTGTAGCTCATGTTCCCAGATTTATACTCTGAAGGAATTTTCTAGTGCTAACACTAAACGTGTTTATCAGACCAGGGTTTTTGCCAATTGCAGCACAACATGGGTTATATACTTAGCTACATGCCAGTGTCAATCATTTTATGTGGGGCAAACATCCAGATCCCTTCGAACACGTATTACTGAACATAAGAGTGACATCAGAAACAAAAGAGACACAAATGCACTGTATAGACACACCATCAAACATTTAAATGCGCAATTCAAATTTATGATTATTGACAAAATTGTTGGTGACCATAGTCATCAGCAAGGTTGGCACTCTATTTTAAACAAAAAGGAACAATATTGGATCACAAACCTTGGGGCACTTTTTCCGCCAGGTTTGAATGACCATCTATAATAATATTTCTATATTCATTGATATGTTTTTTGATATATTCAACATATCAATACGTTTGTCTTTTCCAAGCTATATATGTTCATTATGGTTTCCTATCATTTATGTTTTGATAATAGTATAGTCTTATGGACTAGAATGACTCAATCTGTATTTAAGCGCTGAGATATTATTATTAGTATAGGGCTTATCTGTCTATGTATGTTCTTTTTATTATTTTTTATTTGGCAATATTTGGGGCTTTATATTTGGGTACCAATATACACAGTGGTTTATTAGCATTAGAATAAATTTTCATATTGTCTGAAATGGAGGTATTGTTCAAATATCATATTTATTACGTTCTTATTTTGAATTTTTTTGGTTTTCCATGTGTTTGTTCATCCAAACCACTAGGTTGGACTATACCAATGTTTTGTTGTATAGCAGGGAGGACTATAAATGGAACTAGTCCAAGTGCATTATTTTATCTATTTGTTTACCATTGAAAAAGGCTGTGAGGCTGAAACCGGTCTGGTTTAATATTTCAGATATCTATTATCGACAATAAAGGATTTTTCATCTGGCTTTACCATCGCATTATGCTGGTCGTTTGTGGTTACTTAGATAGGAAATTCACCCCGGGGATCACTTCTGTGGCTCTGCTCGACAGTGGCACAGGAAAATAATTTTCTTGGGTGGCGAAAGCCAGGGTGCCTTTGGCTAGGCTTATATAGGCCCTAGGGCCAATAACCTAGTACCTACCTATGAACCTATAAACCTATGAACTCCTCTGGAACAAACTCCCAATTCATGTAAAAGAAAGCTCCTCAATGACCCTATTTAAGTGTAACCTAGATAATTGAATGGGAAACCATAAATTTACACCTGGGTTTTCACCCATGTCCCTCTTAGACAGGGGCAGCTGGTGCTTATCTTAGATCCACTCACAAACATAGAATATATATCTTGGTCCATAAGGGAACAAGGGTATAACATGGATAGGCTTATAGAGGCTTTAGGGCCAATAGCCTAGTGACCTCCTATGATCCTGTGATCCTATAATCCTTAATTATGTGTTCTCACCAAAGATGCCCAAAGTCACCTCTTGAGTTGAATTTCTTGGCATCCATGTCACGAACATATAACATGCCAGTTATGATCATTGACCCAATCAAAATCTTTTATGTGGTTGTATCCCTGATAGGTCTGAATCCTGCTATAGCAATATTCAGCCTTGATGTATCCTAATAACAGAAATAATACTTTTAATTCACTTTACAAATGAAACAATGTATGACATTAATTTTGAGAGTGAAAGTATTTTGAACAAATATTTGCAGTCCTTGAAAAGAAGAAACGATGGCAAACCTTGGTTAGATTTCTTGATATATATAATATATCATTAATCAGGAGAAAGACAGAATAAGACTGAAAGCAAGATATAATGATGGAAATAAAAGGCCTTACATGAAGTAAATAAAAATTTCAAGAAAGCAAAGTGACATCTGACATCGTGGACTGGGAGATGGGATGGTTCCTTTTACTTCAGATGGAACAAAACAAATTCAATTATTTACCAAATGTGATATTTATAAACTATAAGTGCAGTATGTGAGACAGCCTAGAATGCATTATTTTTGTGGGAAATCATGGTGGTCAGTGCGAAATATGAGGAATGAAAATATGCAATAAGCATTATAAGGATACATTTGTTAAAAGATTTACAAAGTGTGAGTTGGAAGGTCAAGTTTGGTCTGGATGTACAATAGTGGAACCTGGAGATGAAAATAAGGGGGGCAGAGACGAAATGTTATACAAGTGGAAAATTAAATAGTAGAAGAAAGATAACATAAGGATGAATCTGTGGTAGCAAAGGCACTGATAGGAAAAGAAAAGGAGAAAAAGACTTGTATTGGAACATCCAGTTTAAATTTTACAACTTCCTAAGGATGGAATGGTTGTTCTGTGTTTTGTGTAACAGCAGTGCCTCAGAAATTACTTCTTTATTTATATTAGAAAAAACACAGTGATTGTTTAGGACTCGTGCACCATTTGATGGAGTTTCTAATTTTCCCAATTTTGTGTAGCTGAGAAATTGACATATATAAATTCAAGGGAACAACATTTTAAGATTGTGTGTTTACAAGATGCCAGGTATATTGATGAAAGACACATATGGCACCTAATTAGGATGGAAATCTAATATGGCTCTCAAAACTGGAGATATGATCTGAAATATCTTTGTTTACTAAAAGTAGATTAACATTTGTGTAAAGGATGTGACCACTTAGGGTGAGAAGGGGCTTTGTGCAGCTTTAGAAAGATAAAGAAGGAGGTGCAAGGTATGTATTATATATGTTCTAGCAGCAAATAAAACAGGACTTGTTCTAAGAGTTTACAATGAGGGTCTGAACTGAAGGCTTTAGCTGTGGGACTAACAAAAAGTTAGAAAGCAGAAATGTAGCAAGGAGAAGATATGAAAGCATGCAAATAAATAATTCTGGTAATTTCAGAAAGAATTTAGAAGCTTACAAATATGAATGATGAAAATACCTTTATGGACTCTTTTGTTGGAAAACAGACTATAAATATGCTATGATATGTTATGATATGATATAATATCATACGATAATGGGAATTATGACTGAATCAGTATGTTTTCCTGACTAGTAAGGGTATATGTTTTAGTGAAGGGGAGGATATTATACCTTTAGTAATAGGTAGAGAGATTTATGAAATACATGGATTCATAGATACACCATGACCATTGTGTCTTATGACCACTCAAACACTGCCAGTCCCCTTGTACTGGCCATACCAGTCAATCCCAGATTAAATTTTGGCTACTCATTCAGTCATCTAGGTTTTGTTTAAAAGAGGATAGTGAGTCACACTGCTTAATATATAGGATAAGTTTATTTCAGAAGTTTGCGAGGCTCTGTTGACCCCATCATGCTTTGTTTATCTGTTGGTGAAGATCTAGGCTCCTATTTTATTATTGGTGGAGATATTGGACTTAGGAGGTAGATGAGGTCCAAGAAAATCAGGTATCTGATGGCATGGCTAGCAAGTCAGATATCTCCTCTCAAAATTCTGTAAGAAACTGAATACCAGGATAGAAGTTCTAGCCTCTCCTAGTAGCTCAGGCATTTTATTAGGCCTATGATCTTGTTTAGGAATATTTGGGGTCTAATTGTTTGATATATTCAGTGAGATGCATCTCCAGGTGGAGCATTGTACTCTATAACCGGCCTGATCAATGCTGAGTATAGAGGAGGGATTACCTCATTAGAGCTTGATAATATTTCCTGACAACCATTGTCACATGAAGGAAAGAAGAGCAGGCAATATCAACTCAAGTACAGAGGTGCCTGACTACATTGCATTTTGTAGTGGTGTGTTATCTATTCAGTATAATGAAAGTAGTCTAGCAAAAGGGATGACACTTCACTTTTTTAGCTTTTAATCTGAGCCTACTTTTAGCTAGCCAAGAATTTACTGGGGACAGTGCATTCTGGATAATTTGTTGTCATGGGGGAATTAACAACAACCTCCAGTTTGCAGTCATCTGCAAACTTTGTTATCCAAAAGCCAAGAATGATGCCTGTGTTCAAACAAATAATAACTATCTTCAACCATTTGCTGAACAGTTGATGTAATTTTAGGGAGACCCAGTATGTATTAGTATGGGAACAGATGACTGATAGACCAGCTTGCTTTGCAACAGTTACCTGCACCTCTCATTCAAAGGCTTCCTCATACTAGCTAAAACATAGCACCTTGTTTAGGCAGAATCCAGTAACTGGACACTTTCACATAGTAAATTCATCAAATGCCAGTTTGGATCACATTAAGATGGCATTTCTCAGTGTCAGAAGTCTCAGAAACAAATTGCCTGATCTTCAGTCTCATCTGCATATGGAACATATCCATGTGTGGTAATTACTGAGAGTTGGTTTAAATGTAAAGAAAGCACTCCCTCCATACATGACTTTTGCACATGTCATGTCTTCAGGCCTAATGCTAACTAAGGTTCATATGTTCATAGATTCATAGCTAAGTACAAGGTAAGCTGCCCTTTCAGGCCATTTTAAGCCTAGCCAGTTTCCCTTTTTGTGCTTGAAATAACTTATCCTACTTGGTTGTAGATTGGTCTTACCCATCCCATGGTCAATAATTATATACTACCCCAATGAGAATAACTGGGATCATACCATAGATAATTTTAGGGGACCCATACGTGGGGATAAAGCATTTAGGAGCTGCCTCTGTCCATTAGTAGTACAGGGTGCAGTTCTGGAGTAAACTTTCTGTTTCCTGTCCATACATATAAGTTGTGCTTAAATATGGGCAGGGATGAACTTTGTTTTATGTGGATAAAGAATCTGCTACAGAGCAGTGGTATCCTCTTTGAGATATTCCTGTCCCTTCAAAGCATTTTGTTGGTGTTGCAGAATATGTTTAGATCCCTAGACTATTTTTGATGCCATTTGTCTTGCTGATGTGAAGTAAATCCAGAAGTAATGGGTCAAAGGATGCCTTGTATGCCAGACACAGGTCACCTCTTAGCAGTCTGTAGGATACCAGGTATAGTGACAGGGCTTTGAGTTGGTTCATGTAGGACATGTTGTTTAAGCTGTGTTTCCTTTTTATAATGTATCTCTGTGGACATTCCACTTCTTGCATGTGTCTAGATGGATACATGCCAAAGATGGCATTATATTCAATGATTGGCCTAATGAGGGGTGAGTAAAGGGGGGCAATGACATCTCAAGATCTAGACACAATCTCTTTGTTTATAAACTGTGCAGTATAGAAGGACTTTCTTACAATACTGGACACGTGTTGGTAAAAAGTTAGATCACTGTCCACATAAGTTCCAAAATCCCAAAGAAGTGGGTCATCTCTTAGGGGTGTATTGTTAATGTGGTAGTTCCCTGGGATATAAAACTTCCCAAAGGATACAATAATGCATTTTTGGCATTTAGTTTCAGTTCATGATTTTAGCATCAGTTATTTATTTGAGACAAGCCTTCCTGCAGGATGGCTAAGTCATTTGGGGATTCAGTGATTGTTCCTAGCTTGCAGTCATCTGCAAACATAGTCAGCCAAAGTCCTTTGGTATTGGTTTTTACTTCAGAAAAGTAGATACTAGATAGGACAGACCTCAGCACAGAACCTGGGGGACTCACTGATGACTCATCTCTTTGTGGAGATAACTTCTCCTATTTTGATTATCTGTGTCTTATCTGAGATAGTTGCCAGTGCAGAGGGTAATATAGAGGTTTATTCCCAGCTTATTTAGCTTTTCTACATTGAATGAGTGGAGAATTGTGCAAAAAGCTTTGGTCAGGTCAAGGTATGCACTGTGAAATGTTTTGCCTTCATTCATTGCTTTGGTGACCTTTTCAAAAAATCGCCAGTTTGAGTAAACATGATCTGCCCTTGATGAACCCAAATTAAGATGGGTCCAGTGTTTGGAGGCTCATATACCATGACTGATTAGTTCCACGGTAGGTCTTTCCATGGCTTTGCATTTGAGGCTGGTGAGATTAATGGGTCTGTAATTGCCTGGGTCTGCAGAAGGTCCTACCTTATGCAGGGGATTCACTGTAGCTGTTCTCTATTTGCATGGCAAAAATTCTGAATGGAGGTTAAAACTGAACAGTGTTGTTAAGGATGTGGCTAAATCATTCTTCATGCGACACTGTTCAGTTTTAACCTTCATGCAGATTTTGTGCCATGCAAATGGAGAATAGCTACAGTGAATCCCCCTGCATAAGGTAGGACCTTCTGCAGACCCAGGCAATTATAGACCCATTAATTTGACCAGCCTCAAATGCAAAGCCATGGAAAGACCTACCATGGAGCTAATCAATCATGATATATGAGCCTCCAAAAACTGGACCCATCTCAATTTGGATTCATCAAGGGATATTGTCAGGACCCATCAATGCAATATTTTTAGGTTTTGATAGCATTTTTAGGACTTGGTCTTGTGTGATAGCTGCAGGCCAGCCAGTTTCAGGTATATCTTGAGGGGATAAATGGAGGGGGGAGAGAGGGATAAAATTAGAGCTAAATTTATTGGCTATTAGGTTTACTACATCTTCAGCTTCAATATCGGCAATATCATTCACAGTCAGCTCAGTGCATTGCTGCATTGTGCTTTTGAGATTACGTATATAACTAAAAATGCCTTGTGATTTTCTTTGGCTTGGGTAGATATTTTAGCCTTAACATTAGTTGGTAGATTTTATTAAACTCCCAAGTTTGTTTATTTCTGTGACAAGGACTCTAACATTATGGGAATTACTCTTCTTACTTTTGGTCAAAATTCTTTTCTTTTCTTTTTATTATAAAGCTTGATATTATGGTTCCACCATGTGGATTTGTTTTTGAGATTTATTTGTCCTTGTTTCTGTTGGGTACAGCTGCATCTCTGCAACTAATTACATGCTGGTGTAGTGTGGTTGTGTATGCTTCTGTATATTTTGTGGAGTTAATAGGTTTTGGTGAGGGTCTGAAGCTTGCCAATGTATCACTTAGGAGAAGGTACTTTGTCCTTAAGAAATTTCTGAAGGTGCCATGGGTGAAAGGGGTCTCTGATTTCAGTTTTATTTCAAAGGAGACTACATTATTGTTAGCCCTTACAAGTGATCTAGATTTTCAAGGGTTGGTGCAAGATGCTCCCATATTAGTAAGGACATGATCCAAGATGTTATTCCCCCTGGGGGATACTCTAATTGTTCCAGGGTATTTGTTTTCACAAAGTCCAGGAATCTCTGTGCTTGTGCACTAGTGGTGGTGTAGGTTTTCCAGTCTATAGTTGGATAGTTTAGATCACCAAGGAAAATAGTATTGGGTTTAATACTGAGTGATTTCATTTCCTATAGCTAGGTGGTGTGGCTTTCATGAGTCATAGAGAGAATTCTATAACTAGCTAATATATGCTGTGGGGCCTTTCTGATGGTTATTTTGACATGAAAAAGCTCTAGTGCATCATGCTGCTTTACCAGCTTTAACGCAAGCCTTGTCTGGATATAGATTGAGACACGTCCACCTTTTTTTCCATCTCCTGCATAGTAGCTGGTCTAAGTGTGTGGAAGGTATTATACCCCTGCACAGACAAAGTGTTCTTCACTATTTTAAAACCATGTCTCAGTCCCTACATAAATATCAATGTCCACCAGGCTGAGAAGGGCTTGTAAGGAGTAAAGTTTCTTGTTTAGACTCCTAGCATTGATCAGTAACAACTTCATGTTTTCCTTTACTTTTTTTGTTATGCTGGTAGGTTTATCAGGTTGGCATTCCTACAAAAGGCTCTATGGGGTGGTCAATGTCTTTGCCAATAATTGAAACCCTAGAGGGACAGATGCAAGCCACCCCTGGCAAAGCAGCATGCTCTGTCAGTCAAATCCTCCCTGGCTGACAAATACTGAACCTCCTTTAAATGGCACAAAAACTAAGCCAATTATCAGAGTCAATTATTTTTTGCTCATGTCACAGCATCATCCTTGGAGAAGGTAGAATAATGCTTAGTGCTAGGCTTATACTAGCCTCGGTCACATTGTCTGAGACCGTCATCGTGACCCTCTTCATATAGTCCATGGAGGTACACTTTAAGTCATTGACACCAGCATGAACTATGACAGAGTCATACTGGTACTTGTTGTTCAAGGACTTGCGTGCATGCATAGTCTGATGGATCCTAGCATGAGACAAACAACTAACCACCAGTGTTTCTTTGCTCAGGTTGGTAAGAGACACATCTGTACTGTATGTCTTATAATGGAGTCACCTATAACAAGTCTATTTGATTGGGTCAGTGCATGCCTTATGGGCTCAGTATCTGTGACTTTGGGACTCCTTGTGCAATGTATGGAAATGGGCTTAATTTGCTGAAATGAAAAACAGTGAAAGCTTAAATACCTGAATGGTGAATATTTCCCAGGTTAAGTAAACACTTGCCCAAACTTAAACAAAACACACACTGAAGTAAGTAAAACTCACCTAGGTGGGGGGCTATGCCCCCCTCCACACCCCTTAACTATATATAGCAACTCTGGATCACAATACAGTAGAGAAAAGGGCATGTTGAGCAAGTGTTTACTTATCCTGGGAAAAAATCTCAGTTCGAGTATTTAAGATTTTGCAATTTACTTCTCACTAAAATGGATTTCGATTATATGAGATTCGACCTTTCAAAGTAGATGCAATATATATATATATATATATATATATATATATATATATATATATATATATATATATATATATATATACACACATGTATAGTGTGTGTGTGTGTGTATGTATTATAAATATGCCTTTTCAGTTAACAGTTGACATTTTTTACTATTTCTGTTTTGATCTACTTTGTTTTCAGTTAATTCTGTATGTATATATATATATATATATATATATATATATATATATATATATACACACACACACACACACATACACACACACATATATATATATATATATATATATATATATATATATATATATATATATATACACATACATACACACACACACATATATGGAGAGAGAGAGTGTACACTTGGGAATTTCTCCACAGATCTCCACTGGATATGGTCATAACTCATTTTGTCAATTAAAAAAATAAGAGGTACTTAAACAAGTTAGGATTTTGACCCTCAGCCTCCTTGATATACAAGTGCCTATCAAAATAAATGACTTTCTAGTTCAAAGCAGTTTTAGAGGGGACAACAGCAAATGGCTAACTACTGTCTCAGATTTGTAATGATTTTTAGGGTTGACTGCTTGAAGGATTAGATAGTCATTGTAAGCCTAACACAAACAATGCTGCCTTGGTGCAGAAAGTAGTAATCTTTGGGGAGAAGTAAGCAATTAATATTCATGTTTTTTTGGAGATGATGGAACATTAACTGTTTCTTCTAGGAGTAGTGGAAGCATGTAAGAGAAAAATTACAGCTTACAACCTCCTTCTATCTCCAGTTCAACAACTAATTGAATGTATACTAGACAGCACTGTCCTTTCTACTTCTCCAGGGTACGAATAAAGAGTTCACTGGATGTAGACCAGAGGCATACTGGATTCTTCACGTGCAGCTGATCACATAACTAAATGAATAACTGATATTTAAAATTGTTCTTTTTACTGGGGCAAAATTTCTACTATCTGGAAATTAATATACAAGGTACTGCCCCACCTTTAAAAAATTCCCCAAGTCAACTCAACTTTTTTTTTTTTTTTTAGTCCAGTCCTTCTACCTTATTAACCAAAAATCCTAGACTTGTTTTGGCTAAACAGTTTGCAGCATATTTTTTTTAAATGTAGCATTCTTCATGAAGTCAACATCTCTTTAGATTGGGTTACAGCACAATGACTTTCCTTTGACTATTTATGCCAAAACATTTGGCAACATGAAAAAAGTGTACTGGCAGGTGCTAAGATTGAAAACTTTGGTAGTGCATTTGACACAGTTAAACCATAATTATCATTCAGAGACATTGACCTGTATTAACTGAGGTGATGACCATTGTACTTGTTTCTTTATGTATCCTGTAAAGAGGTCAATATGGTGAAAACTAAGGATGCCCTCCAAAAGCTTGGGAATATCACATCATGTTTTATTAGGGTTCAGTAATGGAAATACTTGGACCAGGGTTAAGACATCAACAAATTTTTATTTCAGAAAGTGGGGGAGAAACTAGACCAGGGTGAAGCTGAAAAAAATGATGGTTAATAAATTCATGATCAAGTTCTCAAATGACTTTATCACCAGGTTAAACAATTTTCACATGGAAATGCAATCATATTTTTTTCTCCACTGGGGTCATAGCAAATATATAATTTTTGATGTCTGCTCACTGCTGAAGGTGTCTGCATCATCTGCTGTTTCTTGGAGACACATTTTTGTGTTGCCCAAAGCTGAAAGTTTATTATGAGGGTATCACTGAGGGAGGCAGACTACTTTGAGGGGATTTGTACCTTCAAGTAACCAAGGCCTTTTGTAAGCAGCTGGGGGATATTCACTAGAGCACTGTTACAACAGGTGATGGGGTTGATGAGTGCAAAGGCCTGTCAATAAGATTTGCAGGTTTATGTTCCTGGTCAACAAAAGTGAACATCACCATAGTTTAAAGTCATAGCAAGGGAAGGGCAGGAGGGGCAGATGTCAAGGATGCAAGAAGTTAGAAGACATGATCATTACTCCAATCTAGGTGCCAGTGGGTTCCCAATCTGTCCCTGAAATAGCAGCCTGTAGTGGTAAAGCATTTAAGTAGCTGAACTAATCATGACTTCTTAAATGCCTTTCAGTCAGTGATTCAGAGTATCTTCTGAACTATAGCAAAGACTTGATTATACTTTAACAAAGATCCTTGTAATAGTTTCACGCTCCTTTTGAAGCATTAGGAAGGAACTTATGTATCGTGTATCAAAGAGATGCTGTTGACAAAGACTTGATATAACAGAAGGCTGCTGTCTTTGGGGATGCCAGTACACCAGGTACCATATTGACAAAGCATGAGGCCTAGCCTTAAAAATGAATGGAAAGCACCTGTACCAGGCTGGATTGTTTTCATCACAGTTTAGTGAAGTGGCTAAGAAAGTGCCATTGAGAGACAGTTGAAGCCAGGAAGTGTTCCAACTACCTGAGACTACCCAAGAGTATAATTCACACATGTATCTTTCCTGATAATGACTGTGTACCAGTCTTTTCCTCAGTTACCAAACCACTGACAATGAACATTTACCAGATATCAACCTTCAACCAGATGAGATCTTCAAACCAACTATTAACTACAACTGTAGCATTAGACTGATAACATCCAAATGTGGTAGAATTAGGAAATCCTGCCAAATGAAATGATTAAACTACATGTTATGATAACAATGCTTGAGTTAAAAATTGTGGAATTACAGTGCATGTTTTTTATATTCTTGTCTTTATCATATGTGGTATCTACTTCAAAATAAATGATAAATGTATGTTAGGTAATGCCCCTATTCTACACTATAATTTAGCATGCTCTACATTTATATAGACAGATTAATAGATAGATATGTATGTCCAAAGTTTCTTAATGTAATCATTAAGCTTTAAGGATATATGTCATTTTGTGTCTTTTAAAATCCAATAATGCTAGTGCTTGTAGAATGTTATGTTACTCTGTCTTGCTTAGCTCACTGCTGTCAATACACAAAATGTTTTTTCTGTTTACCCAGCAGCTCCTGTGTAGCCATGTAGTTATTCTTTAGCTGTAGGTGCCCACAAAGATTTAATGAACATGCAAGTACAAAACAGTCTTTCTGTCTTAGAATCATTACCAACCACCTTTTCCCCCTTTTCTATATGGGGGTTGTCATGTTTCAATTGTCACCATCTCTCTCTATTGAATTTCCCTCTCCTACCTTGTTTGGCAGTCACACATGACTGTTGTAGGTCTTCTCTCACCTAATCCATCCATTTCTTTGCTGGATGCCTTCATTTTCTTTTATCTTCTTCCTGTCTGTCCCAAATCTTGTTCATCATATTCTCTTGTGCTTTACTGAACATGTGCCATAACCGCTGTAATCTGTTCTGTTTGACCTCTGCAATTGGAGTTACAATATATTCTGCTCTGATGTCCTCATTTCTTCATTTGTCTCACAGTGTGGATCTTACCACCCTCCTCAGGAACTTCATCTACTTCACCGCTGACATCCACATCTGCTCTGCCTTCACTGCCCAGGTATCTGGAAAATAACAGTAATACTGATCACACCACTGTTTTGTATACCTTACTTTTCAGCTTCTTTGGCATTCTTCTATCATACACTACTCCTGACACTCTGGCCAGTTGGCTGCAGTCCCTGTGATTCTAGTGCTGACCACCTCATTCAGACTTATATTCTCCTGAACCACCCCCCAGGATACTTGAAAATGTTAACCCGTCCCACTGTTTCCCTCCTATCTCAGTTTTCAGCTTCTTCTGATTCTCTCCATTTGCTGACATTATAACTGTCTTATATGTACTCAGTTTCATCCCATATGCCTTCAGTTTTGAATTCCATTCCACTATCCTTTGCTGAAGTTTCTGCTCAGAGTCTGCCTGAAATGCCACATTGTCTGCATATAGCAATTTTATTGATCTGTCCCCTCCAACCTGTTTTCTGATGTAGTCAATCAACAGTTTGAACAGCAGTGGATGTAGAGCTGAAGCCTGATGCACACTCACTCCTTTTGGGGACCCACCCATCCGTGAGAACAAACACTGTCTGTACTTATGTCATTGGGTCCTTGTACATCCATCCATCCATCCACAACCCCTTTTTTTCACATGTTTGCATATGGAGTCAGGGTGTCACTTCAACAGTGACAATCTTATAGTAGTCTGCTCTAATTCTAGCAATGTTTCCAGGACATCAAACTACTGCAGGATTTCCAAAATCAGCTTTCCCAGGAACTTGTGATATGCTTTCTCCAGGTCAAGAAATGCCCACTTGGACTCTCATTATCTCTAGCTTCTTTTCAACTGTCTGTCTCATTGCATTGGTTATGTTGCATTCTGATCTGAATTGTTCATCTCCTGTCTTACTTTCTACTACTCTGCATATTCACCTATCAGTCACCCTGTCCAGAACTTCCATCCAGTGCAACAGGAGTCTGATACTCTGTACTACCGACAGTTGTGGATGTCCCCTTTTATTCTTGTATACTGGCACTAGTACGCTTATTCTCTAGACATCTGGGATATGCATTTCTCTCTATAATGCTATGAGTACCCTCAGGAGCCATTTCTCCCCAATCTCACCTAATATGTTGGTTATATCTGCTGTGACCTCATCTGAGCTTGATGCTTTCCCTGACGTCATTTTCCTTAGTGATATTCTTACTTTTTCTAGGGTGGGTTCCTCCTCTTCTTTCATTGTAGGCTGTGTCTGGGACATTACAGCTTCTGTGGGCTTTCTTCACTCAGAAGCTCCTGGAAGTACTGTTTCCATCTGCCTCTGATGTTCTCTGGACTGGTGAGCAGGTTGCTGCTGGCATCCTTTATGGATAGTGTTTGACTATCTTCTTTATCTTTCTTTCTTTGCCTTGCAACCTGATAAATGTTTCTTTGTGCCATCTACTGGGTCACTTTCCATAAGCTGGAAGAGTGCCTGTGATGCCTTAGTCTTTTCTATTGCAACTCCTCTCTTAGCATTTTTGTTAGACAGTCAGTGTTCTTTCTTAGGCTGGTCTGTCTTTTCTATCTCCAACTTTTTCCTGCACTCCTTAATTCTTTTGATGACTTCCTGGACTTCTGCATGCCACCACCAGCTTTCCTTATGTACCTTATTTCCATACCTGGCTCAGCCACATACCTGTTCCGTAATCCTCACACATACTGTTTTGAGGCACTGCCATTCTTCTTCAGCTCCACCTATTTTCTCTTCTTCCTAAGGCACTAGAACCCTGAGTAATTACTTGAACTCTCATGCTTTCTCACCAGTCAGCTTTCAGGTCTTCAGCCTAAACTCTGCTGAACTTAGACCTTTCTGACCACAGCTTGTAGCTGGTTGTGGCAACCAGTGGTTTATTTTTTAGTGGAGATGACCTTGCAATCACTGATTCCACCCCAGTGCCCTTCCCCTACCAGGTAGAAGTCTATCTGAGTTGCATGTTAGCCACTCTTGTATGCAGTCCTGTGACTGTCTCTGTTGTTGAACCATATGTTGGCTACTATCAAGCCATTTACCAAACAGAAGTCTAGAATGGCCTTTCCTTTATTCCTGCTACCCCCACCCATGTGGACTCAGGCAGTCCTTATCTCCTGTTCTGTCTGTCCCAATATAAGCATTCAGGTCACTTATTATAAGCACCAATTTTCATGTCATCCTGCTTAATCTAGTAGGTCCTGCAACTGCTGTCTGAATGCACTCTTTTCCTCACTATCACAACCCTGCTGTGGGCATAGGCTGAGATTATGAATACTGCCCTGCTATTGCACTGAAGTATGATTGCCAGGAGTCTGTTACTAATTCTGATGTCATCACTCACTGTCTTCTGAAGCCTCTCCCTCACCACAATTTCCACACCATTTATAGTTTGTCCTCCTCCTGTGTAGTAGACTCTGAACTTCAGGTCAAGTGGCTTTGCTAGACTGCCCTTCCATCTTGTCTCCTGGATACACAGGACATCTGGCCTCCTCCTTACAATCATGTTATCCACTTTCAATCTGCATCTTGTCAGTGAGCCTACGAGTGTAGCAATTCTTAGTTCATATTTAGCAGATTGGTTTGTATTTACATCCAGCTTTCACTCAACAGACCTATCCCAGGTAAACTTAGCTGGGCAACTGTACACACCCAGCCAGTAACTTTTTGACCCAGAGCTGCTGAGCTTTATGGTGTGCACATAGACCCCTCCCACCATTAGCATGTGTCACTGGCATAGGTCTGAGTAGGCTGGGTCCTCAAACCACTTATCACCAGCAAGTACGAATCACATAGAGTCAAGTTTTACATTTCCAAGTGGCTAGCCTGACACAGCATACAGTCTATGATCTGTATTATTCAGTCTTAAGGATACTGTGTACAGCAGTTGATGCCCAAAGCTGTTGGTTTATACAACTCTTCTCCCTATAGGGCACCATCTAGAATCTGTGCTGCTGTCCACAGCACCATTCTTGGGTGAGTTTGAAGTGGAAATCCTCAGCATTTTTGGGAGGTGGAAGGAACTCTACAGAGATCCGTGGAAAATATGCAAACTCAATACAGACATTAATCAGAGGCCAAACTTGAACCTTGTACCTTAAGCATGAGGGCCGAAGACCTTAACTTTCACACCACCTGGTCTCTCACTTTTCTTGTCTTAGCAAACTTGTTTATTTTCCTGCCTATAAAATTTGTTACTTTAATTAGTCTTATTTATAGTCTTGTCTCGTTGCTGTGAATGGAAAGTATGTTGCCATTTGTATAGACATCCAATCAGCAATGCATTTGAGGGGGATTCAAGTGCTAAAGGGTCCAAATAGGGGATGATGGCAATGAGTGGTTGATTCCAGCTTGCCAGTCTTTAGGAGAGAGGAGGTCTCATTTTGCAGGTCAGCCACAAGCAAGTAGAGGCTTGTATGCAATGAAAGACACAAAGACCAGGGGACATGGGCTAAGTGCTACCAGGAAAATGATTGTGGCCCTAATTAGCATTTGGAAAGAACTATAAAATGACATAGAGGGGGTGGAGTTGTAGTCCCTTACACTGACACAAGTAGCCACATCAGCCACCCAAAAGCAGGGACAGGACTACTAGAAAGACCCACATAGCCTACATTGTTAGATTTGGGCAAGAAGACAAAATACTCAATAGCTGCTGGTATGACAGGTCCACCTGTCGATTTTGTCCCCATACTGGGACTTTCCAGCAATAGGAGAACAAGTTTAAGCACAACAGGAGGCCATCTGATGGTCAGCAGGCATTGAGGGAAGCACCACCCAGTCTTATTTTTCTAAGTGTTTTGTAATGAATCAGTTTGTCTGTTGTATCCAGAACAACCATCCATGAATTGTAATTCATTGCTGGTTTTGCATTTTGTAACTATTACATTTTCCTAAATATTTTAATTTGAATCAAAGTTTTAAAGACTAAGAAGCCATTTATCTGCTGTTTTCTATGGTGCAGTGGTGCAAGGTTTGATTCCCTTAGCCTCCATTGCCTACCTGTGTGACTCTGAGCAAGTCATTTAAATAGATACTGCTCCCTGGCTGAGTAGGAAAAGACTCCATGGATGTTAAGTGTTCTACCCTGGAAAATAAACAAACAAATAAATAATGTATGTTCCCAGTGTATTGAAAAGTGTAGCTGAATCAAATTTAACTCTTATTGTTGCATTTGCTCAGGATCATGGTTAAAAAGTTAGTGCAGATCATCTCTTTCACCTAGTTATCACGTTACACAAATAATGTAAATAGCAGTCAATCTTCCTTAATTCATATCTTGCTGTTCTGGGCTTTCTACACATAAATGTTAATCAATAGAAACATATTGCTTGTTTTTTTTAAAGCAGCAGTGCTAAACTGCAGCAAGTCATGTGCATAAAACACATGCAAGATTTGCCATTCAGTATAAGCTGTAAATTATATGATTCATGAACCCTTTAATGGAAATGTTGCTAAAATGGCTTTAAAATTGCATGAAAATCACACTACTGCATTAAACACAAGTGTATACCTTATATGTGTAGTATACCAGAAGTATGCCTGCCTTTCCAATGCTGTCATGAGCACTGAAATTCTTGATAAGAAACGAGTGGGTTAGAATGAAAGTGTTCATCTGATATTCACATGCCCAGCTGAATACAGCACAGAACTTTTACCAACCCTAAACATAACTATCTAAGTTAATACAAGTCTGATCCTTTTTTCTTATTTAAAAAATAAATAGTGAAGGAAGTGTTTCTTAGGTTAAAGCATCCACGTTCTGTCATTAAAATCTGGTATTCAATCCTCTCAACCTCATAGAGCAAGAAATCTGGACAAAGCCATTAATAATGGGGGGAACAAAGGACCAAAAATAGGGACACATTTTAAATATTGCTCTTACAAACTTAGAAAGTTGATAGAATAACAGGTTTTGCATTAGCATGAATTTTCTGAAATATATGAAGTCTGAAACTCAAATGTCTGTCATTATTTTCTGACTTCAACCCTCAATTTACCAATGATTTGCCAGAAAAACACAATTTCATGAGAAATAGACCAAAATATGAGGCAAAAATCTGGCCATTCTGGGAAAATCTGTACATTTGAGAGGTATGCTGGTATTAGATTTCATGTTCACAGTGTCTTGGGCTGGGTTTGCCTGTCAGTAACTTCAGCAGCCAGACAAACTGTTATTTGCTAGCTATCACAAAGTGAAAGCTTTGTGATATAGCCCCAGCATTCTGTTGAAATGAGGGTAATGTCTCTTAGCTGCTAAAGAGACAGAAAAATATAAGCCCTATTTATTTCTCATTTTGTTTACTTCCATATTTATGGGATTAAGCCATTTCTGGCAAAATACAGTATGAAAAAAATCTTACTTTGTCAGCTCTTAAGAGCAGTGTGATTCTGAAGTGGTGATAAGGTACCATATGAAGGGGACAAACTGCAAAAATAGGATTTAATTATTCATTAGTAGCATTTTATAAAATTACAGCAAACTTAGTTACGGTCCATGATTTGCTTCATTACAGATTTACAGGACAACCTTCCCTGATAACATAGCAATGCTTATCTGCAGGTTGCTGCCTTCAGTATAACAATATATCAGAAAAAAGTTCCACACTAATTATTTTACAAATGAGTTTTAATTTCCTATTACATTTTAAAACCACAGTATATTTTAACCAACTAAGCAATGCAGTGACAATTCTTATCAAAGTAGCAAAGCAATCAAATTAATTAATTGCTGTTTTATTTGAAATGACATAACAGTTTGTTGCAAAAATATTTGAAACCATTATCATGGTCTCAAAACAAAAATACAAAATACATACTTAACGGAATACATGTACTTTTTTAAACACTATTTTTAATCTGTATAAACCACTATTGATATTTTGCATTCATGTGTATGGATCGGTTCTCCTTTACATTGCTTATTCTTCTGCTTCAGGAACTTCATAGCCAAGATGTGATGCAATTGGAAAATGGGCCCAGTAAGTTCTGGCTAACTCATTGACCTTTTCATAGCCAGCCAGATTGCGCAGGTTTTCTACCCAGCCATAAAAATCAGAGGCAGACATACTCCAGTTAGGCATACTACGTTTTCCTCTTGACTCATCTGCAAGACAGAAAACAAAACAAATTTTCTTTACTAATTATTTACCTGAATAAAAAAAACACTGTTATCTTGATTCTGTATTTAGCTGCTGTGGTTACACATATGTTAGAGTTTTACCAAATATCATTTTTACACAGCTGTTGCTTCAGTTGCAGGCTGTTGGCACAGTGTTATTATTAACAATTAATAGTTACTGGAAGAATTTGAAGAAAGTGAGCACAATGACTTCATCCTATGTCTCTGTGGTATTCACAGAGTACAAGATTTTAACAAAACAATATTGTTTACTGTGTCTGAAATCTGGTATAGTGGTTGTATGAGAAGCTTGTGCAAAATCACCTTTTATATTGTACATATACTGAATTATAAATATTAACAAATTCCAACAATGCAAATGAATTTACTAAGGTGTTATGGTTGGTTGTTCTCATTTTATTTGGAGGCAGAGCCATTTCAATGAGCATGTCAAGTCCAAAGTCAAAAAGTGCTCCATGGCTTAGGTATACAAAACAAAAGTACTATTACCAAAATAAACAATATGCAATGAAACATATAAAATGTACAAACTGTTGACACACACATTCCAGCTCTGTGGCATAGAGGGATAAAGCACTGACTGCACCACTGGTGACACCTGTAGGAAATTACTAGGGAGAATGGGAATAAGCAACCTTGCCAGGGGGCGGGGGGGGGGGTATCTATAACTCACCACAAGGATGGCAACTAGTGGATACAGTAAGAATTACAAGTGCAGGTTGAGCCTACCAAACCTGTGCTGTTATATTGCATCTTGTACTGTAAAGTGAGATAACTCATAGTACAAAGGCATGCTTCCCATCAGGATACAGCAATGGTGGAGCTCAGAGCAGCTCCTGAGGGAGGAAGGGGTACTCCAGGGGGGAGAGGATAGGTTGCTACCAGGCCCAGAAAGCTGGTCATTTCCCTTCCACCTGATTCTCATTTGTGAATGGAGAGATGATGGGGGTTCCCAAACAGAAATGAATGTGCTATAAGGCTCTCACATAGCCGTGGAATGCCTGTCTCCTGTCTCCAGAATGAATAGACCAATTGGCTGCTGGTAGTGGAGTCACTGTGCAAGCTCCTGTGCAGCAAACAAACAAAAAAAATTCAGACACACACACACATGCACACACGCACACACGCACACACACACACACACACACACACACACACACACACACACACACACACACACACACACACACACACACAATCACACTCACACATACATACACACACACACACACACACACACACACACACACACACACACACACACACACACACACACACACAAATTGTAACACCTTTTTTCATTCATTGATTAATAACTAGTTACTAGGTACGAGGTCCAGGATACCACATTACCCCAGAGTACTATCTGGTTTAATAGCATTAAATGACTTGCAGAGAGTTATGCAGTAGCAAATGCTGGCTGAAGAAATTAAACCATAGACACGAAGAAGAAGCTCATTAATAGCACATAGCTTTAATAATATGTGCTAACTACCAGAAATAAAGGGCTCATCCCAGATTTGAATCCATTTCATATGGACTATGATCACAGTTTATGATAAACTCCATCCATTTATGCACTTAATCTGATTATGAACATTTATTTCTGTTGACATCCAAAGGTATTTGAACACAGGCATTACTAGAACAGGGCAATATGAAAGGGCTACACTCTATGGTCTGAAAAGGAGGTCTTTAGGTAATAAGTTTTAACAGTTAAAGTACATCATATACCAGTGATGGCAAACCTATGACACGCATGTCAAAGGTGGCACGCCACAACATTTTGGATGACACACCAGCGTTCACCAACACCTGAGTTACCAAAGAAACTGAATGAACAAAAATACAAGAAATATGTGACCCTGCACTTATCTATTAAAACCCAACAACAAAAAAGTCATTAGTTGATGTTAAATAAAATCAAATGTTGTGTGTCCATATTTTTCAGTTCAATTCTAAATTACTATTAAAAGTAGGGTAATTTTTTTGGTGCACAGTTTTAAGCCCAGTTATCAATGTGCATATTGTTTTCTCAGTTGTAAGTCACTGATTTTTCTTTTACTTTTATAATACATAGCAGCACACATGACTGGACTGTATTTTTTATGAATATGTAAAGAATGTTTTCTCTTTTGTTCGCGGGAGATGGGGGAGGTGACACGCCAGCAGAGTCAAGATAGGCATTTTTCAAATTATTGACACTCCGATCCCAAAAGGTTGGCCATCACTGTCATATACTACAATATTGATAACAGTTCCCCTGTTATTTCTAGTCTGCTGACATCTTGAAATGATGGGACTGAAGTATTGGATGATTGTAGGGCTGTATCTGGGCTAATCAGGTGTGGTAAGGAAGTACAATGATGGTGTGACTGGTAGGGAGCAGGGGAAAGAACAGGGTAAGGCAGACGTGCAATGAAAATGGAGAATTAAGAGAGCAGAAGAAGGCAAGAGGGAGATGAGGGTGTCAGTAGAAGCAGCAGAAAGAAAGATTATGATTTAGTGATGACAAATGTGTTGCAAGGAAGGGGCTTATTTGGATATGGTCAAACAAACAGAAGGCATTAATAAAGATTAAGATGGAAGAAAGCCTAATTGTCTGCTGATTAGTTAGGAAATTCTAGGAATATGGTATAGTGGTAGCAGATGGGGAAGAGAAAAATTAGAGTAGTAAGAATGAGGAATACGATTCAAATAGTGTTGACAATTACTGATTCTTTTACAAGAGGAATAAGATGCAGTGGGAAGGCGAGAGGAAGAGTTTTGTGTCACATATGAGACCAGTGGATTACCTTGAGTAGTGGTGATCAGGTCCTATTGTTAAAGCCAGTGATGAGTGAAACACTTCCTGTGTCAGTCTGCATGTGGTAAACATTTGACCTTAAAATTATACCTGTTGACAGCATTTTAGTTATTCAATTATTTACTTATGCTTTGGTGACAAGCTTGGCTCTGTTCTGTTATGCCCATTTATAAACGAAAGAGGAGAAGAGTTCATTTAACAAAACTAAATGATTATGATTATTAGATTGTGATCACTGGAAAAATTAAGGCTGGACTAAAAACTCCAGAAAATAATTTCCAACTGTTAATTATAGTATAAAAAACTTTTGGTTATAAGATCATTTTCTATGAGAGTACGATTATCAATGCAGTGAAAACAGTTATATACACATAACATTCAGGATATATAGTTGAGTACTGAATCTTGTGATACAGTAAACGCCAGAGGTGGGTATCAGTATAAAAGCATAATTTTTAGTTAGTAGTATTTTTTTTATCATTGCTTAAGAGTTACACATATTAGATGTCAAGTCTTGCTATAATTACAAGAAATTAATGGCTATCACAGAAATGTGCAAACAAGGGCAGCGAACTAGGATGCTTGGTAGCCTTCTCAGAGTTTAGGAAATTGCCACTTATTAGTAGAAAACACATTTTTAATTTATAGGAGGAAGTAACATGCATCTGTCTATTTAAATGCATTTTATATATATTTCCTAAACTGAAATAGGATCATAGTATCACAGGAGGCTAATGGACCCAGGCTCCTTACAAGCCTAGCCAATTTCACCCTGTGTTCCCAAGGGTGTCTGCCTCAACCAGACGCTAAAATCAGCACCTATTGCCCCTATCCAAGAGAGACACAGGTGGAACCTCTGGGGTGAATTTCTGGTTACCCATTCAATTGTCCAACTTGCACTTAAATAGGGCCAATGAGGGGCGTTGTTTAACATGAATAGGAAGCTTGTTCCAAAGGTGAGGCAACCTCTGTCAGACAAATCTGTCTCCGCAGCAAGTTCTGTTAATGTCAGATACCAGGTCAAGGTCTTTTGAGCGAGTGACTCGTGTGCCATTTGACTTGCGAATGTGCAGTGTATCCAATAAAGCTCGGTCAGAGTTTGCTCTATATGCAAGGCACAGGTCATCTCTGAGCAGACAGAGTAAAGTGACAAGGATTTCATTCTATCTGCATAAGACAGATCTTGAAGACCCTGAATTGTCTTTGTAAGGAACCTTTGTGGTTTCTCCAATTGCTGCAAGTGTTTGGAAAGGAACATACTAAAGGGAGCATTGTGCTCTATTATTATAATCCTGATGAGAGAAGAGTACAGGGGGGTTCTAACCTTTTTTCTGGAGGCAATGCCCTTATTTATGAGATGATGCCCTTCTTACCACTGTGGAAACGTGATGATCGAAAGTAAGGTTGCTGTCGACCTGTGTGCCCAGATCTCTCACCACTGACTGTGTGCTTAGAGTATTGCTATTAATGTAGTAGGTTGCAGGAACATCACCCTTGCTGAAGGGGATGATAAGACCATGACTTTGGCACCAGTCATTAGTCTGCATAAGACCTTCTTGCAGGATGTTGACATTGCTAGGGGTTTCAATGAATTGCAATTAGGCAAAATCATTGAAAATGAAAATGAATGTTTTGGAGATTAACATTTTCTTCTGAGACATTAAGGCCTGTTAAAGAATGTTGCTTAAAAGCTGATAAAGAATTTGTTACTGAGTAGAGGATATCCTGAAATCAGTTCTTCCTAGCCATAGAGACATGTGGCAAGTGAAAATAAAAATTGTTGAACTGTGTCAGCTCCATTTTCTTGGCACAGACTATCTGACCAGAACTTTGGACACTCTTTTATAAAAATATGATGATAATTGCTCGATATCTCATTGTGTATAAATTTAGGTTAGATTATAAATGGGCTGTGCTTTATTTGTACTATATATTGTTTTGCTCTCCTGCTTATAGTTAAGAAGATGTTTTAGCTCTTGGCTGCAGCAGCTAACATCTAGGTATTTACAGTAAAAGCTTTATTTTAATAAAATACCAATCTCATTTATCTAAAAGTATCAGACAGACTTGTTTTTATGTCAACAGGGACTGCAGTCTGAGGAAGAGAAAAACAAATGGTAGCAAAGATGAGAAAACTATGAGTGTGCAAAGAAGTATAGTAAAGAAATGGAAACATCCCTGCAGTAGCAGTGGTCTGTAACCTCAATAAGCCTAATGAATAAAAGGGAATTTTACATTACCTGAACCAAGTGAAGAACTTTTGCGATGAATGTATTTCTCACAGCAAAGAAGGAGAAAATTAAAAGGACTATGGGTTCTGTAAAGCAATTCTGGAAAGAGTGCGCTCAACATAAATGAAGTCCTACTTGCTTTTCTATGAGTTTATGAACTGTTAAGCTGCCTGATACGATTTTGTGAATGAAGTGAAAATATGGACTGACTTGAAACACCGTTTGCCAAAAAGATCAGAACTGGCAAATTCACTGTTTTAACAGCATACAAATGATAACAAATTAAAGTATTTGCACTATAAAGAAATTTGAAGTTGATTAGATATGTATGTTTGCTCTTGTAGCTAGTTGACAAGATTTCATATCAAATGAATGAAATGCGACTTATTGTGAATTAAGAAAATGCACTTGCTAGCAAGATAAAGCAATGATAAAGTAAACTGTGGCTGTGAAATCTGAGGCATATTTTTTATTAAGCTTTATTCAGATCTTCAAGAAAAATAAGTGCATTTAAAGTACCTGATTTTCTCTGGCAGGTGTAGAACTTCTTTCTTTAGCTACAGTAAAGTTTTATAAGGGGAATGTTAAAAACGGTATGAACTATGTATGAACGTGAATGAAACATTTTTGTCAGATTGTCAAACCAGCACTCTGGAAGTAGGAAAGTACAGTTTTGTACCTACCATAAATGTAGATGTCCGATAGGTATGCATCTGCAGTCATAACATATGGGTTGTCCTGCCTCAGGCAGCCCTTCGGTCGGCCGGATTCCAAAGTCTGGGTCTGGCCTCGGCTGATGTCGCACTTCACCCAACGTCCTAGCTGCTGGGGTATAAAGGCATCAGCCGATGCCATTTTCCTCAGTGTTTCTTGCCCCAGATGCCAGGTGCCCTCTAGGAAGGCTAAATTTGTATAAAAGTAGAAAAATTCCAAACAGTAGAAATTAAAAAGTATATATACATATATACATACAAACAAATACACCATAATAGATTCCCCCAGCTAGCTAAGAGAGGGGTAAGTACCCTAGGAATACCACAGAGGGTAAGGAGGGTGGGTAATCCTGACTGCAGATGCATACCTATCGGACATCTACATTTATGGTAGGTACAAAACTGTACTATGTCCTTCAAGGATGCATCTGCAGTCATAACATATGGGTAGAATACCATAGCCAAACTGGGGGAGGAGACACTAAGATAATGATGGTGTAGTTAAGATCCCTTGTAAAACTGCAGTTGCAAAACCTGCTCGGGATCTGGAGTATAAAGGAAGATTGTAATGCTTGGAAAATGTATGCATGGAGCTCCAAGTAGCAGCTTCTAAAATGTCTTTGGTAGCCACTCCTCATAGGAAAGCTGTAGTGGTGGCTGTAGCTCTTGTGGAGTGAGGCCTGATATTTTCAGGAGTTGTCTTTCCATGAAATGAGTAGCAGAATAGAATGCAATTTCCTATCCATTTTGAGATTGTCTGTTTTGAAATTGCTTTTCCTTGCACTCCTGTTGCATATGCTACCAGAAGCTGGTCAGTTTTTCTGCTGGCCTTAGTTCTGTCCAGATAGTAGCGCAGTTGTCTGTGTACATCCAAGGTGTGTAGTAGTTTTTCCGCTGTTCTGTGGGTTAGGGAAGAATGTAGGTAAATGAATAGCTTGGTTCAAGGATACCCTGGATACCACCTTTGGCATAAAAGTAGGATTGGTTCTCAGAGACACTCTATCCTGGTGAAAGATAAGGAAAGGCTGCACTGCCATTAATGCCTGTAACTCGGATACCCTTCTTGCTGAAGTGATTGCTAGCAGGAATGCAGTTTTCCAAGATAAGAACTGTAAGTCTGCTGTTGCTGCTGGTTCAAAATGGGGAAGTGTTAATTTTTCTAGCACAAAATTGAGATCCCATGCAGGCAGAGGTGGTTTCCTTGGAGGTTTTACATTTTGATCCCTCTCAAAAATTGTCTGAGGAGAGGATGAGAGAAGACAGGAGGATCCATGTTGTACTCTGCTGAAATTGCTGATGCATGAATCTTAATGGAAGAACAGGACAGGCCATTGTGGAACAGTTCTGCTAAGTATTCTAGGATGTGTGCTAGGTTTGCCAGTGTGACATTTGTTCCCTTTGCTGCACTCCAAATGAGGAATCTCTTCCATTTGGCTGAATATGTTTTCCTTGTGGAGGGTCTGCGAGCCTCCAGGATAATGTCCTTAACCCTCTGCGATAAAACAGGTTGGTTTTGTTTTATGCAATTTTCCAAGCAGTTAGCTGCAGGGTTTTTAAGTTTGGATGCAGGGTCTTGTAGTTGTTCTGCGTTAGAAGTAAAGGACATAGAGGTAGAGGCCATGAGTTCGCCCGAGACATGCTTCTCAGTAGCGGGTACCAATGCTGCCTTGGCCAGTCTGGAGCTATCAGAATTACCTTTGGCTGTTCCTCTCTGATCTTCAGTAGAACTTTGTACATCAATGGGAGAGGTGGAAAGGCATATACTGTCAGGGCCTTCCAGCTAAAAGAAAGGGAGTCCACCCTCCAGGCTTGTGGGTGGTATACTCTTGAGCAGAATTTCTTCAGTTGGTGGTTGAGTGGGGAGGCGAACAGGTCTATCTCTGGCATTCCCCATTTCTTTGTTATGGTTTTGAAGATGTCTGGATGCAGCATCCATTCGTGAGCATCCGTGGTAGTTCTGCTTAAGCTGTCTGCTAGTGAATTCTCTTTTCCTGGTACGAATCTGGCCTGCAGTTGGATGTTGAGATTCAGGCTCAAGTTCCACAGGTCCATTGCCATCCGGCATAGAGGGTATGAATGTGTGCCTCCCTGTTTGTTGATGTACCACATGACTGTGGTATTGTCCGTCCTTATCAGCAGGTGTCCTTGCTGGAGGAATGATTTGAATGCCTCGATTGCATGCTCCACTGCCAGCATCTCCTTTAGATTTATGTGTAGATTCAGCTGGTCTTGGGACCATAGGCCTTGGATACACTTGTCTTCCATGTGTGCCCCCCAGCCTAGGTCTGAGGCGTCCGTGGTGATGGTCTGCCTTGGATGTGGTTTGTGGAAAGGCAATCCTCTGTTGATCTGGCAGGCCTGAGCCCACCACAGGAATTCTTTTTTCAGGCATGGAATGATTGGTATGAGGGCTTCTAGACTGTGTCTGTGTTGAGACCATACATTCCTTAGGTACCATTGTAATTTTCTCATATGCAGCCTGGCATGCAGGATCAAGATTATGCAGGATGCCATGTAACCCAGGGCCTGCAGGACTTTCCTTGCAGTAAGCTGAGTTTGTCTTGTTAATGAGATGAAGTAGACTGATAGTTGCTTTTGTTTTTCTTCTGTGAGAAAAGCCATCTGAGTTATTGTGTCCAGTTCTGCACCCAAAAATGTTATCCTTTGGGATGGCACTAGTCTTGACTTTTGTATGTTGACTGTGTATCCCAAGTCTTGCAGCAGTTGTATGACATAGGCCAAATCCTTTATTATTTTTGTCTTGTTGTCCGCTTGTATTAGGCAGTCGTCCAAGTATGGGTAGATTTGAATTCCCTGAAGCCTGCAATGTGCAATTACTGATGCCAGGCATTTTGTGAATACTCTGGGCGCAGTAGATAAGCCAAAGGGCAATGCTGAGAATTGATAATGCTCTGATCCTGCAAGAAATCTGAGGTGTCTTCTGCAATCTGGTCGTATAGGGACGTGCAGGTATGCCTCCTTGAGATCTAGAGTCACCAGCCAAGACTCCTTGCCCAACATGGGAAGAAGTTGCTGTAGGGTCAGCATCTTGAATTTTGGAACAATGAGATATGTGTTCAGTGCGGACAAGTCGAGAATAGGTCTCCACTGATTTTCTTTTCTTGGTACAAGGAATAGTCTGGAGTAAAATCCTTGGCCTTGTTCCATAGGTGGTACCTTTTCTATTGCTCTCATCCTTAGTAAACTGATGATTTGTTTTAGAGCCTCTGATTTCTGGCTTGGTGGAAGGTTTGGCATTCCTCTCTTTTTTGGTAGAGTGTGGAAGTGAAACCTGTAGCCTTTGTCTATTGTTTGCAAAGTCCATTTGTCTCCTGTAATGCAATGCCAGTTTTTTGAAAATAAAGCTAGCTTTCCGCCCAAGGGTGCTTCCAGTTGTTCCCTGGTAGGCGGAATCAGAGCCAAGTCATTGTGTCTGTCCTGTGGAAGTGGTTGCAGTCGCAGCTGTGGCGGCACTTCTCTGGTTGGTAGGTTGCCACTGACGACCCCCGTAGGCACCCCTTGATTGACCTCTGCCTCTTGGGCGTCTATTTCTGCCTCTCTGTGCTCTGGAGGTGTCTGGAAAGGACCAATTCTTTGAAGGCCAATTTCTGCTGAACCTCGGAGGTTGGACCTGCAGAAAATCCTTGACTGTTTGGACAGATTTTGCTTTTTCTTCCACTTTCTTTAGAACCTCCTGTGCAGGGGAGCCAAATAAACTTTGTTTCTCCATAGGGGCATCTAGGAGTTTAGACTTAACATGGTCTGGCAAGGATTGTTCTTTTAGCCAGGCATGCCTTTGAATCACTGCTCCAGTCATAGCTGATCTAAATGAAGCCTCCAGTGCATCATAGCCACATTTTAAGAAATGATTACTGACCTGCTGAGAGTTGTGTACCAAATCCTGAAGGGCCTTACGGTCTAAAGGCTCAGGAGAGGACAGTTTTTTATTCAGCTGATCTAACAAAAATTCCTGGTACTGTATCATGTGAAATTGACAGTTTAAGGCCCTGGCAGAAAGAGTAGCAGATGTATAAACCTTTTTACCCCATCTCTCTAATGCTCTTGATTCTCTTTCAGAGGGTAGGGGGTTCTTGGCAGAGGCAGCTGCAACACCTTTAGGGCCCTGAGAAATGGTTTCTGGGTCTGCAGCATGGGCCTTATACAAGTGGAAGTGATAATCCGGGACCCTGTAATATCTGTCAGGTTTGGCAGGGGCCGGGGGAAGAGAATCAGGGGCAGTACTGGCATCATTGTATGCATCATCAACAACTGATAGTACAGGAGGTATGGCTAAAGGCCTATGCTGTGGTAAGTGTAAAAAGGTCCTTAGCCTTTTTCTAGAATCAGAAAAATCTTGACCCTGCCATTGGAAGTGTTCACTCATTGAGTGTAGAGTTTCCCCAAATGAAAATTCTTCTGGAGGGGAGGCAGAAGGAATGGAGTCTTCTGCATCAGAATCCTAATAAGGTGAGTATGGTCCTTCCTGATGGTCAGATAAATCTGAACCATCCGAGGAATAGTCAGAGGAGAGAGGTTCAGGGGGTTCAGACCTAGGCCTCTTTTCAGGAGGGGGTTGTGAGGCCCTGTCTGGGTGAGGTTGGGATCCCCTGATCAGTGAAATAAGGTCCTCAGCAAGGCTGAGAATCTGAGAACTTGAGGTAGGTCTGTGAGAGGGAGCTTTAGTAGGTAAGGCCTTGGAAAGTTTAGCTGCTTTAGCCCTGGAGAAGGCCTTGATAGACATAGAAGCAGGGGGTCTAGCTGCCCCACGTGCAGGAGTAGAGATGTCCAACGGAATGGTGTCGGATAAATCTTGTGTGCCTGCTTCTTCAGTAGGAAAATCTGTAGCCGACTCAGCCGGGGCCTGTGTGGCCTCGGTTGTCGGAGGCATGCTTTCGGCCGAAGGGAGAACCGAGGTCTCGGTTTCAGCCGAAACCGAGACACTCGCGGTAGGCCTAACCGTGGTTTCAGCCGAAACCGCGGGCCGCGAGTGTAGGTCCTTTTCCTTGCGTTTTTTAGCTAAATGTGAAGTCGGAGTCTCCGACGGCATTTTATATGCAAAAGCGGAGCCAAAAAACTCTTCAGCAAACTCCGACCGACGTCTAAGTGTCCGTCGGTTGAAGGAAGCACAGGCTAAACAAGCTGATACGTCGTGGTCTGGACCTAAGCAAGGTAGGCAGTAAGAGTGAAAATCCTTATGAGGTATTTGTTTCCCACAAGTTAAACAATTATTTACTTTGTCTGACATCGGCTGAGGCAAGAAAGAGTCCCCAACGGGGTACTTAGCTTTTTTAGAAGTCTTCGGTAGCTGAAATCTCTGGATCTGACCGACCGGCACTTGCAAACAGCTTCTGCTTCGGGCACCGCGCGGCAAGAAAGACTGGGGAAAATGGCGTCGGCTGATGCCTTTATACCCCAGCAGCTATGACGTCGGGTGAAGTGCGACATCAGCCGAGGCCAGACCCAGACTTTGGAATTCGGCCGACCGAAGGGCTGCCTGAGGCAGGACAACCCATATGTTATGACTGCAGATGCATCCTTGAAGGACATCACCTGTAACTTCTGTGCAGGAACTGAATTCCAAGAAGGTTCCAAGTATGCAAGAATATAGTACAGTTTCTTAGAACAGGTGGTGCTGAGAGAAGTTTGAAACAATGCTACATCATCAGTATGACCAGAGGTTTGTGACTATCCAGGGCTCAGTTGGTGATGACATATTAACATGCGCACCTATTTAACCTTCAGACTTACAAATCATTACAGATGTACTACAACATCTCTTCACACTAAACAAAGAGAGAAAGAGAATGAAAAAAAAACAAGAGTCTGAGGACCAATACAACAGATTCAGTTGAAAGCTGGCTTAAAGAACTTCAAAAGCTAAAAATAACTCGTTGCTTTGACAGCATCTTCAGTACAAAAAAAGAGATTAGGTTATATAGCTTCTACAGCTAATGTATGACCGATGTGAGTTACAGACCGACATAGTTTAACAAGAAACAGATGTTTTCTACTTTTATGACTTTACCACAGAACAGGAAGATAACATATTCCTGTGATGAACTGACAAAATGCTTAATACAGAGATCACATGTATGGTATGACAAGAGATGATTATGCTAACATATTGTTTTTAGTTTGTGTTTCACAGATACAGGCTGATAAACTATTATCTGACTTTGATCTTCAGACTTGCAGACCATAGCATAAATATGGTATCTCTTTACACCAAGTGGGGAGAGGGCGGGGGAGGACTGTTTTCTGAATACAAATTCTGCCTGCTTTAGTATTTATTTTTCTCAACACAGAAAAAAAGAAGAAGAGGAAAAAGTATGTAACTGGCAATAAATGAAGATTTTGTGTTACCTAAGCAAAGTTTGTTTGGTAGCTCTGAATCAATAGCCTTTAGAAAGCATCCAGCACAGTAGGAATACTGAAAAGAGTCAGCCTAAATTTTACAAATAAACATAAATATAAGCTCACATGTACATCTCTTTGGTGTCAGTGTCAAAGTAAGTAAAATACTTTATATTTACAATAATTATTAATCCAAAATAAGATCCAAAAGGCTACCTGTAGAAGTAAGGACACTGCTTTCTCAATAGATTAATTTTCAAACTCTTGGATGAAAACTACTGTCCATCCTTTAAAATCAAAATTGCAAACTAGAAACACCTCATACAATTTCCAAAAATAAGGAAGAAATCCAATTACAGAGACAGTGATATAAGTTATCATCAATCAGAAAAGTGTTCTATAAAATTACCCTTGCTGCCTGAAATACACTGCCTTAAATAAGCTATTTTTACTAAAAGCATATCTGGCATACAAATCCAAATGTATCTGCTACAATGATCCTGGATAAACATAGTACTACAGATCACACATAATCCACAAGTCATCTGATATCTATATCTCTGCTACAGTACCCAACAACAATACCCACACCTGATGGCTCTACATGAATTCAAGAAAATAATTAGGGAGTTTTGAATAATAGAGGTATGTGTACCTCTGCTGCAGATGACAAATGTTTAATGACAAAGCTACTTACAGCTTTTCAGTTTTGCATCACTGTAGTATGTTGTCTTTTGCTTGCTGCATCTGTCACTATTGTACCTTGTACTATGTATGCTTAGCCTTGATTCAGCTTGCTCATAATAATTAATTTTGGTCATGTAAATTACTTTTTTGTGTTCTTCTATTATTTTTATTATCTTTGGAGCTTTTTTCCTCGGGTCTCTGCTGAAAAAAGGCTTGTTGCCTGTCGAACTATCCCAGTTAGCAAATGTCAAATAAATAATAAATAAATAAATAAAGGGTTGCATTTCTGATGTTTCCAAGCTTCATTGCACCAGTGCATAAGGGCCTTTAATTCATTAACAAGATAGTCAGTTTTGTTGTACTTGAAAAGTCTTGAGATAACAAGAAAGTGGGAGTTCTGTAGGAAGAGGAAATGCTGGATGAATTGGTTTGGAGCTGTACTGGGATCATAGGTTCATAGGTTGATACTAGGCTATCTGCCCTAGGGCATTTATAAGCCTAGCCAGAGTGTGTTTGGCTTTCGCCACCCTTTTAGATTAGTTGACTGTGCCTCTGTATAGTAGGTCACAGAAGATAGCCCTTTTAATGTTTGCTTACTGTACTTCTGTCAAGCAGTGACACAGAAGAGATCCCAGGGGTAAACTTACGATCTCCCATCCATTCGTCAAGATTTCTCTTGAAGAGGGTCAGTGAGGGGCTCTGCCTGACATGGATTGGGATTTTGCTCCAGAGTGAGGGGAGACTCTGGGATATGAATCTGTCCCTCCAGCATGTCCTATTTATTTCTGTGCTGAGGTTCAAGTCCCTGGAGCATGTAGCTCTAAGGGATTTGGATTTCCTGAGGTGAAGCATGTCCATTAATTCTGGGTTGGACATGGTTTTATACGTCAGACACAGATCGCCTCTGAGTAGGTGGTATGCAACTGAGTAGAGCTGGAGTTTCTTTAGCCGAACTGCATAGGGCATCTGTTTGAGCCCCTTGATCCTCTTGGTGAGATACTTTTGGGGTCTTTCCAGTTGCTGAAGGTGTCGGGTAAGGTACATCCCAAATAGGGCATTGTATTCAATTATGGGCCTGATAAGTGATGAGTAGAGGGGCACAATGACCTCTCTTGATCTAGATGTGAAACCTTTCATGATAAGGTGGGCTATATAGAAGGTCTTTCTAACCACTTTGGCAACGTGATTGTCAAAGGAGAGATTGCTATCTACTTGGGTCCCCAAGTCCCTAATTACTTCTTCTGTACTTAATGGATTACCACCTATGTGGTAATTTGTGGGCACTTTGATTTTTCCAAAGGGGATGACTATGCACTTTTTGGCATTTAGCTTTAGGCCATGGCTCTGGCACCAGTTATCCATCTCTGTGAGACCCTTTTGGAGGATGCTTGTGTCAGTCAGAGAGTCGATTATAGCACCCAGTTTGCAGTCATCTGCGAACTTGGTCAGCCATAGTCCACGTGTGATAGCCTGTATCTTGGAGAAATATTTACCGAACAAGAGAGGTCCCAGGACTGAGCCTTGTGGGACACCACTTGTAACTGGTTTAGAGTCTGACATGGCACCTGCTATTCTGACCATATGGGTTCTATCTCTGAGCCAGTTTGCAACCCATCTTGTGACATAGAGGTTAATATTTAAGCTGGTGAGCTTATTTATGATGCCCGAGTGGGGTATTGTGTCAAAGTCCTTTGCGAGGTCCAGGTAAGCTGTGTGGACTACCTTCCCTTCATCTATGGCTTTGGTAACTGTTTCAAAGAAGTTGACCAGGTTCAAGAGGCAAGATCTGCCCTTAATGAAGCCGAATTGGGTAGTATCCAGTGCCTGGAGGTTCCCAATGTCTTTGTTTATGATTTCCATGATGATACACTCCATAGCTTTGCAGACCAGGCTAGTCAGGCTTATAGGGCGATAGTTTCTGGGGTCTGTTGTGGCACCACCTTTGTGGAGTGGGACCACTGTTGCTGTACACCATTCCTTGGGAACATATCCTGTAGTAAGGCTGAGATTGAACAGTGACTTTATATGAGGGTTTAGTTCTTCTTGGAGCTCGTGTAAGACGCAGCCCGGGTCACCGTCTGGTCCCACTGATGCTGTGTTTTTAGCTTTGGAGAGGGCAGCTCTCACCTGTGCATCTGTGATCTCAGGAAGACTGCACTCTGTTGAGATAGACATTTGCTCTTTTGGGGGGGGGGGGTTTGCACTGAACCTTTCTGCCAGGATGTTGGCAATGTCTGTGGGTTCAGTGAATTTTTTGTCATTTTGCACTAACTCAGAGCATATCTGGGAGTTGCCTCACAGGTTTCTGACATAACTAAAGAAGGCCTTGTAATTATCTTTAGTGTCTTGTGCAATTTTTCTTTCAAAACTGGCCTTAGAAGATTTTATGAGGGATCGTAGTTTCTTGCTAGTACTGATCAGTGATGCCTTCCCTTTTTGGGATTTTGCTCTGTCATGTAGTAGCTTTCTCCTTCTGTTGTATAGCTTATTTATGGCCAGGGTCCACCAGACAGGTCTCCTGCCTTTGGAGGAGTGAGTCTTGGTTTTATATGGGATAGCATGCTCCATGCATTCCTGTAGGTGTCCATAGAATGCTTTTGTAAAGGATTCTGCATTTTGGGCCGTATTGTCCACTGGCCTGTGGGCTTTGAAGGATTCCACCTCAGTTTTGAGAAGTGTGAATTTTGCTTTTGAGAAGTTCTTCACTGTGGTTTCCTTGGCTAGGGGTGGGGACAGAATATGGATGTCCAGTGAGATTTGTTTATGGTCTGATCTTACCAATGAGGGGTATACCTCTGGTGTGGAACATAGAGACCCCATGTTGGTGATGACCAGATCCAGTATGTTTTCCCCTCTTGTGGGAGTGTTGACCAGTTGTTCCATAGCATTTGAGTTTATAAATTCTAGGAATTATTGGGTGAGGGTGTTTGGGCTTGAGTAGTTTTCCCAATCGATGTTTGGGGTAGTTGAAGTCACCCAATATAATAGTGTTTGGAGAGACCTTCATATTCTCCAATGTTCTCAGGAAAGCCGAGTGAGGTTCCTGTGTTTGGGAGGGTGGTCTGTAGCAGGCTACAAACTGAAAGGCAGTTTTGCCCACTGTTAGTTGCATAAGGATGGTCTCCGAATCTTCGTGCAGTGCCACTAGCCTGGAGGTGTGGGTATCTTTGATAAATATGGATACTCCCCCTCCTTTTGTGGTTTGGTTCGAGTTCTGGGGCCAGAAAGTATGGTATGAAGTATAGCCTGGTAGTTCCGGGGTGCTCTTGGGAGCCTTGAATCAGGTTTCTGTTACTGCACAGATATCGATATTCTCCATAATGAGGAGAGTCTCGAGTGCATGCATCTTGAGGTTTAGACTTCTGGCGTTGAGCAGCATTATCCTTAGTTTTTTTTTCTTTGCGTTGTCTATGGGGGTGGGTTTGCCTATTGATCCTTGCCTAAAAAAGGCACTATGGGGGGGGCAAGAACCTTAGCCAGTATTTGAAAACCCAGGGGTGACAGGTGCAAGCCGTCCCTAGCGAACCAACGTGGCTTATCGAGCATGTCATCCCAGGCTAACAGACACTGGATCCCCTTTTAATGACACCAATACTTTAGCCAATTGTTAAAATTGATAATTTTGTCTTTATACTGTGGCATCATTCTTGGTGAGGGTAAGATGCTATTCAAGGTCAGGGTCATACCGGCCTGGGCTACATGATCAAAGAGCACCTGTACATCTTTTTTCATGTAGTCCAGGGAGGTACATCTCAGGTCATTCACACCAGCATGGACAATGACGGAGTCATACTTGTACTTGCTTTGGAGTGACCTGAATGCTTGTGTTATGTGGCAGATCCTGGCACCCGACAGGCAGCTTACAGTGACCTTCTCCTTGTTCAGCCTGGTGAGTGGGACGTCAGTGTGTCTGACAATAGAGTCACCTATTACAAGTGTATTAGATGTGTTGTTTAGCCTTAAGGGCTGTGACTGTGTGGAACACTGACTTTGTGAGCTATGTGCTACGTGGATATTGTTTCGTGGTAGGTGTTGCTTGGATGTCTGCTTTGGAGGTCTCTGCTGCTTAGGCAGATTTTTATTTAGAGCCTCCGAGTATGTTTTTGTGTGTTTATGTGTTTGGTTTGCTGATGTGATAGGTCTATGTGAGACTGGATTTGTGGTGTGTGTGGTTACCTTCTCCTCCTGACCGGCTGTGCCAGTACTGGGTTGAGAGAGCTTAGCCTCCAGTTTGGCTATATAGTTGCATCTCTCACATATATTTGAGCTTGTTGGGAGGAGGAGAGGGTGGTCTGTATACATAAGGCAATTGTAACATTGCCTCAAGATTCCCAGATTCACCAGCTGGACTGGAGAATAAACTCAAAACTGACCTTTGGAAATGCCTGAATAATATAGGGAACTACTTATTGACTGATCAGAAAGAACCAACAGGGAGCAAGTGCTCTGAAGGAGTATAAGAGGATGTAGTGCTTTAGTTTGTGTTTACCTATGAGATTACTTATACGAGCAAGTGCAGGGCTTTAGAATAAAAATAGAGTGCTTAATTTGAGATTTAGAGCAGTTCCAAGGGAAAAGGTGAAGAGTAGACTTTGTGGAGCCGGGAATAGTTTAAGCTTGTTTAAGCGGTGCTGCCCAATGCTGCTCTGTGCGCAAGACCACGCTAAAAGAGGGTTGCAGGGTTTTAAGAGATAGAGATCAAGGAGTTTAGAATTGACCAAAATGGCCAATAAAACTACAGCTTCTAGGCAGTAACCACTCCTACAGGGACAGGCAGGCTGTTCAGTGTGAACCACTGCCACTGGTGAACACAGAGACTTCCCTTTAGTCCAAGCAAGCACTGGCCTCCAAGAAACTTACAAACAGTTCAGAACAGCAAATCTGTAACTGAACTTTCTTAAATTTCAGAAAGTGGGAAAAAGCAAGATTTTTTTTGTTTTTTTTCTTTTTTGTTTTAGTTTAAAGGTAGCAGAGATACACAAGTAGCAAAATATTCACAACAGTGCAATAAATGACCCCACACTTGAATGCTAGGCCAAAGTCAGGTAAAATGCAGTTTTAAGAGAAAAAAATTATTTTAAATTAAGTGCAACACAGGAAATGCAGTAAACAGGCTCTAGATGTGTTCTAAATACTGATTCTAATACAGATATAAATTTTAACAAGCTGGAAAACGCCGAAAAGTAGGTGACAAAGCAGTAATTCTTAACAAAAAAGCAGAAGAAAATACTTAAAATCTCAAAAGTGGCTCCTTTCTCCTCTCAGCATTTTCTCCCCTTGGTAGGTGCTTCAGCAACAACTAACAAGCCTGGAAAGATGCCAAAACCATGAGGCAGCAGGGTTTTAAGAGATAGAGATCAAGGAGTTTAGAATTGACCCAAAATGGCCAATAAAACTACAGCTTCTAGGCAGTAACCACTCCTACAGGGACAGGCAGGCTTTTCAGTGTTAACCACTGCCACTGGTGAACACAGAGACTTCCCTTTAGTCCAAGCAAGTACTGGCCTCCAAGAAACTTACAAACAGTTCAGAACAGCAAATCTGTAACTGAACTTTCTTAAATTTCAGAAAGTGGGAAAAAGCAAGATTTTTTTTTTCTTTTTTGTTTTAGTTTAAAGGTAGCAGAGATACACAAGCAGCAAAATATTCACAACAGTGCAATAAATGACCCCACACTTGAGTGCTAGGCCAAAGTCAGGTAAAATGCAGTTTTAAGAGAAAAAAACGATTTTAAATTAAGGGCAACACAGGAAATGCAGTAAACAGGCACTAGATGTGTTCTAAATACTGTTTCTAATGCAGATATAAAGTTTAGCAAGCTGGAAAATGCCGAAAAGTAGACAGCAAAGCAGTAATTCTTAACAAAAAAGCAGAAGAAAATACTTAAAATATCAAAAGTGGCTCCTTTCTCCTCTCAGCATTTTTTTCCCCTTGGTAGGTGCCTCAGCAACAACTAACAAGCCTGGAAAGATACCAAAACCATGAGGCAGCAGGGTTTTAAGAGACAGAGATCAAGGAGTTTAGAATTGACCCAAAATGGCCAATAGAATTACAGCTTCTAGGCAGTAACCACTCCTACAGGGACAGGCAGGCTGTTCAGTGTTAACCACTGCCACTGGTGAACACAGAGACTTCCCTTTAGTCCAAGCAAGCACTGGCCTCCAAGAAACTTACAAACAGTTCAGAACAGCAAATCTAAACAATTCTTATTACTTGTTAATCAGATCTATATTTATTTTATTTCTACCCTGTTTTTAAACTCCTCTTTCAGTTTATACCACTCACTAACTAAAACTTCTAGAGTACTTTCTATCTTCCCTAATAACTCCCAAATCATTTCCACTACCTATTCCTTAATTTTTCTCTCTTTTTAACAGGTATGTGGGGAAGCACCAGTGTCTCATCTTTACTGCATTACCCTGCATTTTTATCTTAGTAACTATTGGCTCATGATTTGAAATAGTTATTGGATGTGTATCAAAGTTCTGCTGATATGTAGTATTTTGGTATAGTACTGCAGCTGTGCCATAAGCAGTGATAGACTTTGCATAGGTAACCCACAAATGTCTATCATGCTTATTTGCTGAACAGGACAATCTGTATAAATGCACACTGCTTTGCACATCCACATGCAAAATTCACATGCTGATGATATACACACACAATACATTTTGTAGGGAGATGACCAGCTCTGTCTTCCTGTAATGCATATCCACTGTGTCAGGGTACCTGATATGCCAGGTGGTTGTGATATCATTACACTTTGCACAGATCAACTTAATCTAGGTAAGCAGGGACTGTGGTGAGGGTGTTAGGTTGTGGATGTAATGGGGTGTTAGGATGGGGTCCTTGAGGAGGTTTATGGTATGTGTAAACATGGGGGTCTTTTCGGGCATAGGGGTTATGCTGTAGGACTGTGGGGGGTTGTGTAAAGAGGGTGTTGGGATCTGTGGTGGCAAATGTACCACATACACTACATTTGTTATTGCTACTGCTGTTTACTTGATGTCTGGACTACTTATTGAAACTGTCAAGTCATTTAAGCGTTAGGACTTCTATGTTCAAGACATAGAACATTTATTTTGGCAGCAATGTAAACCAGGTTTGAATAATTTCAGATTTTGCATCAACCTTAAGAAGGAGGAAATAAAAAAATGGAACTGTCAGTCTGAAACCCAGCCCTGGGAAGAATACCACCATTCTGACACAAATGAGCAAATAAAGAAAGAAAAAGGACTGCTTTCTGCATTTATGGAGCTTGAACATGCAGTTTAAGGAGAAGATTCTTGACTTGTGAAACTGGAATATATTTATAAGATCAAACGAACAAATGCTGAAGCTCATAAGATTGACCAAAAAAGGTCAAAAGATGGAAGGTCAAAGCCATTTGCTACCATGCTTTTTAGAAGCACTAAAAAGATGGTAGAGTGTTGTATGAGATCACGTACAACAGGGGCTGTTTTTTGCCCTTTTCCCACTGTAGTGGGAACTTGGATTTACCATATAGAAGTCTGGGAGTTGGTGCAGAGGCTTAAGGCTGTGAGTTTAAGCTCCTGCATTACAGCGTTCAGTTCCTCTTGGCCATCATCTGCCTTCTGTACGACTTTAACTAAGTCACTGAACCAGATATTGCTCCCAGATTGCCCTTGAAAAAGGATTATGTGTTCAAGGGGCCTACCTGGTTAAAAATAGGTATTATTATTATTATTATTATTATTATTATTATTATTATTATTAGCAGGGGGTGGCACATGGGGACTTGCACCTTGCATAGAAGATGTTTGTAGTGTAGTCAGGATTTTGTCTTTCAACCTTGTTTGGCTGATCTCATGAGCTTTGACATTTGTTTGTTCAATCCTATGAATGTATCCCCTGAAAACACGTATGTGCAAACAGTTAAACTTTCCTTCTAATCTTATACCAAGTATGGTATCAGTGCAATATGAATCTGAGTCTTGTATGAGAACATTTACTGAATCAATGACGGAATATGTGGCTGTCTGACTGAACTGGCAAAATTAGTGCAAAAGTGTAATTGCATTATTTTTTCTCCCTCTAATATCATCTAGATTTCATTTAGTTCTCAAAAACTCATAAACATATTTATTTATTTAGTCAGTTAGTTATTTCCATTTGCTCCCTTGCAATAGTTCACAATGTTCCTACTTTTTTAAACATATAAGAATATGTAAGAAAATGTATATTTACAAAAATATATTTAGAAAAAATAGACACATTAAAAGAAAACTCCACCATTCAGTGTAGTATGCTTATCCAAAGTTATTTTTTCTCCAGTATCATCTAGATTTCATTTAGCTCTCAAAAACCTGTAGGCATATTTATTTATTTATTTCCAGTTGTTCCTTTGCCAGACATCATAATATTCCTACTTTTTTATTCAAAACTCACTTTGCTTCAGAAATTAATTTCTCAGCCTGCATGACAAGCTAGTCAGCAGAGATTTTAAGGGAGTTTGTATTTTCACATATGCATATATCTATCTATCTATATATATATATATATATATATATATATATATATATATATATATACACACACACACAGCCACACACACACACACACACACACACACACACACACACACACACACACACACACACACACTCTCACATATATGTACATGTGTATATATATATATATATATATATATATATATATATATATATATATATATATATATATTTTTTTTTTTAAGAGCAGAAAGGAAGATCAGCACTGATTGCTATAATATTCTTGCAGTCTGTCCACGGCAAGCATTTCCTTTGCAAAGTTTTAACCCATTCCTTCTACAAATGACAATAGAAGATGTCTGTATATTTTGAAGCAGATATTGGAAATCTATGATTATGAGAGAATTGATCTTAGAGAAATAAGAACCAGAGTTTTGCAACTAAATGATCTTGTTTGGAAAACACATTCAAGAGAATGTACAGCAAAGGTTATTTATATGAATGTTGCCAATAAGCAACAAAAGGAAACATTTCCTTTGATATTTGATAAAGGCATTGGTTTAAGATTACGTGGAAGGAGTTAGTGAAATAAAATTTACTTAACAGGAGAGAAATAAAGCACATTCTGAAAGTAAAGAACTGGTTATTAAATGTGAAGCATTATTTAAAGAAGAAATGGCTATACTAAAAGGATTCATATCTAATTTTCACGTTTTAGCAGTTGCCAAACCTAGATTTTTTTTCTTGCTCATGTCAGTTCCTTATGAGATTCCAGTGATGGTGAACCTTTTGGGCTCGGTGTGTCAAAAATTCAGAAAATGAATATCTTGACTCTGCTAGCGTGTCGCCCTCTGCCCCGAACAAAAGAGAGAGAATTCTTTACATAGTCATTTATTTAAAACAAATACAGTCCTCATGCATGCTTCTATGTATTATAAAAGGAAAAGAAAAATCAGCGACTTACGACAGAGAAAACAATATGCACAAAAAAGTGCAGCAAAACAATACCCTACTTTTAATAGTAAGTTTGAATTGAACTGAAAAAAAATATGGAACACACTGGATTTGATTTGATTAACATTAATTAATAACTTTTTTGTTGCTGAGTTTTAATAGATAAGTGCAGGGTCACATATTTTTTATATTTTTGTTCATTCAGCTACTTTGGTAATTCGGGTGTTAGTGAATGCTGGTGTGTCACCCAAAATGTTGTGGCATGTCACCTTTGACCAAGGAAGACCGCAGGATTTTTTCCAGGGGGGTGCAAACCCACAGCCCTCCCCCACACTCAGGCATTCCAGTGTCCCATTACTTGGCTATTTCTTCCTAGTTGCCATAAACACTGTTCAATACTCACAGTATGCATACTGTTTTATACTTTACTTCTACAATGACTAAAGATATTTAGAATTAACTTACAACATTTATTTAAAATTTTATAGTGCAAACACTGGCATTTGCTGAACAAAGCAATAGTCTTACAATAAAAACAGACAGTATTAAATCTTCTCTGCCTTTCAAGCTCACATTCACTGAAACAGCATTGAAACTCACATTCAAAGTGAATGCATCTGTGCAGTGGCGGGCTAAGTTTACCTTTGGGCTGTTTTCAAATCATAGGCTCCCTTGCACACATTTTTAGGACCATGCAAAAGTACTGTGATTCACCTTCCTGATTGTATTAATTATAATATACAATATATAATAATTGAATTATATCCCTTGTATAATACAGCACCACTTGTTAGAGTGTGTTTTAAATTTATAGTTTTGAACATTTTTTCCAGTAAGCAGTGAAACAAATTTATAGTTGTGAACATTTTTCAAGTAAGCAGTGAAACAAAACATATGAACCAATAATGACAAACTCCCCAGTTCAGAACATTTTAACCATAAAAGGCCACATGTGAGTTTCAAATGTCATATCCTTCAGAAAAATGCATAATAATACAAACAAACATGAGTCTAGCAACTTTTGAATTTCATAAGAGCAGCATTTAAAATTTGTCTCTGATTTTGAGATTTTGTCCCCCCGCCCCATTATTTTGGTTTTGTTCAGATATTTTTGTAATTAGAGGCTGAGATGTATGGCTGCAAGTGCTCTGTTCTTTTTAGCCTTCCTATGGTTCTAGATCCCAACTCCCTGCAACTCTGATTAGAAGAAAATCGGTATCAAAAAGAAAATAACAAACAATCAATTTGACAAAACAACAAAGGGGGCTACTGAATGCTTAGACTGCTTTTACTGTATTCCGTGGATTCTGGAGACAGCTTTTTCATAGATACAGACAGAAACAATGCAGTTCAGATTAGGGCATAATAAGCAATAACACTTGGATTCACCACATATAATTACTTAAGCTAAATTACCTTATTATGCATGTCATTAAACTGGTGGAGTTATACTTCCCAACTATGCAGATTTTGTAAGGAGACCCCTAATTTTTTCTCTAACTTTTACTCCATCCCTTCTAAAACTAGAAATTTTATTGAGAAGTTCTAAGTAAATAGTGTCAGCATTTAAAAAGTACCCCTAGTCTGAGGCATTTTTACTTAATTATGTTTTGCTTTGTCTGGATGCAAGTGTTGACAGGTATAGTGGAGGGTGGCAATGAAATCCATAGAATGTGAGTGGGTACCATCATTCAAAAAGAACATACAAGAACAAGACAGAATAATATGAAGAAATTCCAAATTGAGGTAATAGACTTAGAAATAGTAACGGATGAATGGATGGAAAAGACATGACAAAAGTTTTCCACAACAAGCATTTTCCTTCCCCCATGCAGGTCCAGCTATTTAACCCTTAATTCACCACACAAGCACCACCAACTGCAACAAACGCAAGACCAGGCAGCACAGGAGTTAAATCTTTGAAGTTCTGAACTAAACCATTCTGAGAAAACTACAACCTTCAGAGCAGTTTATTTTATAAAGCGTGGTATACCATTACAATAAAAACATAAGAAAGGCACCATTTTGCTGAGGCCTGACTGACTCATCTCAAGTGCACCGCTTTCACATTTTGGCACCAAACTTGAACTGACATTGAATAAGTATAAAAAAAAAAAATACCAGGAGCAGCTTCTTTCTTGACTATGATGATCTCAATGTACGGTACCTTAAGTGCTGCACACACCACCACATATGATGAAACCGATAATCTGAGCTAAAGAAGAGCTCTTTCTGCCGGTCACAGAACTCATTTACTCTATCTGCTGCCACTGTCAATCTCTGGATAACTCTACGCAACTGTCAATGGTCGGAAAGGGAGATGCAGTTTGAGGAGGAATTGAGGCTTGTCATATGCATCATATGACTGCAGCCTCCAATAGCATCTCCAGTCGCATCTTCTCCGAACCTCTGAATGATGCAGGTTTAATGAAAAAAAAAATAAGCTGAAATCGAAAAATGTGCGGTCTTTCGATTTCAACACAGCATCACAGATAAATTAAGAAAATCCAGGGCGGTGCAAGTGTACCCCCTTGCACCTGCCTGCAGGCACCCTTGCCTTTGACACATGTGTCATAGGTTCGTCATCACTGTGCTATTCATACTAAAGTAGAAGACATAAATTATTAAAAAGAAAATAATTGCTCCTGTAAAATATTCAGAATGGGACACTGCTATTTTACATATGCTGAAATGTAATATCTTTGTTAGACTATGTCGAGATTATAAGTAAAATGCCAAGTAGCATCTTTGGAATAGTAATAAATGAGAAATGCATTGTGTGAGGACAAAACTGCACCGGACAACTGAGAACCTACTACCAGCTTTATTGAACGTTAAACGTTTGACAATCACCACGTTTTTCGTCACATAAAATTAGATTTCATCAGACAAATACAACAGAAATTAACACCCATGTATATATGCTGACCATTCATTTGAACTAACCAATGAAAATCTATTGAACAATGCTCATGAATATGAATGAATGTAAATAAACTTGGAATACCTGACATTTAGAGAATCAAAGTGAAATAATTATACTAGTTTTAATACTATTGACAACAATGCAGAAAATATATGTGATATACCTGTTATTTGCACATGTGCCAACTACAAGAATTTTAATATATTTAACTACACAGAACTTGAAATCAATGATATTTATTTTGAGCTGTTTTCTAAGGGACTTAATTTTGTACCAAGAACAAAATGTGACATCACTAGAATGATTACTGATGTTAAGATGTTTTTGAGGAAAATGAACCTAGAGTTAATTTGTGGTGGTACCTTGGGAGAAGTTGATTATTCTAAGAAATTAAAGAAAAAAAGTACCTGGAACCCCCCCATACACCCACAATTAAAAAATTTTGAAAACATTATAGAAAACGAATTGAGGAAAAGCATTTAGAACTAATCAATTTGCTCCTAACCTTACATCAAATGAACTTTCATTACTTAAGAAGTTAAAAGAAAATTCCAACCTAAGGATTATGAAACCAGACAAAGGGGGAGGGGTGGTACTTATGAGTTCTATTATATATGAAGGTAAAATGTTCAATTTATTGTTAGATGAGTCTAAATATGACAATATTTATATTAATGAGATCAACATTGGTTATAAAAGAATTTATACAACACTATATGATTTATTTTTGGAAGGACTCATTGATTACAGTATGTTTGAATTCTTACACAATAATAAGCCTAAAATTCCCTCAATTTTCGGCATTTCCAAAGTGCACAAAAATAGTGCAGATCCTCCTTTACGACCTATAGTGGCAGCAGAAGGTTCAGTCATTTCTCCTCTAGCTAAATATATTGATACTAAGTTAAAAGATTTAATGCTTAAAGGAACATCATATCTGAAAGATTCATGGGACTTTTTAGAAAAAGTGAAGAACATCATTAATAGGAATGATATCATTTTTGTGGCTATAGATATTACAGATTTGTTTGGTTCAATACCCCACAATATAGGAACTGAATGGTTTGAAGAAGCTATAAGATCCTTTAATGTATTAAAAGATGATGAAATCCATGTTTGCGTAAACTTAATGGAACTAGTTTTGAAATATAACTATTTATTTTTCCAAGGTGAATATTTCCATCAAATAAGTGGGGTGGCTATGGGAGCAAGATGTGCTCCCATATATGCCAACATGGTTTTAAGCACTTGGGAAGAAAAATACATTTATAATGGTAGTTACAAAGATTGTTGGGTTTTATACAAACGTTTTTTGGATGACATTATTATATTTTGGAAGGATAGTATTGATAAGTTAAATGATTTTATTCAGTACATTAATCAGACAACCACTTTTTTAAAATTCACCCATGAAATAAATGCACATAGCATCAATTATTTAGATATAATGTTAGAAAAAGATGGAGATAATTTTAGGTCAAAAGTGTACAGGAAAAAAACTTTTTCCAATTCCTATTTACACTATAAAAGTGGACACCCTTTACACCAGAAGAAGAGTATTGTAAAGGGTCAAATGGTTAGGATTTCAAGAATGACTTCCAACGATCAAGATTTCCATGATGAAATGGAATTCTTGGTTAATATGTTTTTGGATAGAGGTTATCCTGTGGATTTTTGTAACCACATCAAAATAGAAGTTATACAAGGGAGAAAAAATAGATTAGCACCTATATTGAACTACAATCCCCATATTGATGTTAATTTTCAGATATCTGATTCTATAGAAGATAAAAAGAAAGACAAAATATACACTCAGTCATTTATTACTGATTATAGTGGCAATGCAGGCATCGTAAAACAAGTGTTTTTTTAAGGAATTGGAGAAATTCCTTAATATTACAGACTTGAATTTCAACAAGTCAAGTGATTCTTTCAATATTATTTTTAGAAGGGGACGTAATATAAAGGATTGGTTGACAGCTCAATATAAAGTAAATAAGAAAAGTACCAAAATTAGGGGCACTTATCCTTGTGGAATGTGTTCACAATGCCCATTTATGATAAATTCACATAATATCTTCATCCAAGCAAGAGAAAAAGAGATTGTTGGCAAAACACATAGTAATTGTAATTCCTTTGGAGTAGTGTATATTGCATTATGTGAGATTTGCTCGGCCTTCTACATAGGGAAGACGGAGAGGAAGATCAAAAGAAGGGTTTATGAACACTTGAAAATAAGAAAGAACATAATGCATTATACAAACATATGAATATCTGTCCCTTGGCGAAATACAAATTTTTGATTTTAGAGGAGGTTATGAAGGATGAAAGAGGGGGCCTTTGGGAGGCTCAGATTGAATACAGGGAATTATTTTGGCAAATTGTCTTGGAGGCAAATAAATTCCCGGGGTTGAATGACAATATCTCCCTTGCCCCAGTTTTAAAATTAAGGGCAGCTAAATTGTAACATTTATTTTCCTTTTTATGTTACTTATTTTATTTTATTTTTCCACAGTTTATTCTTCATTGATATATCATATACATATATATATTTACATCATTTATATTATATTTATATAATCATTTTTATATATTTTCATGAATTTTTAACATCATCATTTTATATTAATTCGCACATGTGTTTGTTCAGGGTTATCTCATCTGCATATTTACATACATACACATTTGTTTAGATTCGCATTCATGTTATATGTTATATGTCTGTGTATATATATATATATATATATATATATATATATATATATATATATATATATACATATACTTTGTCCCATTTTAAAACAATATTTTATAGCCTTCATATTTATAGTTTTATATGCAAATGTCAAAGTTTTTTACACTATTTATTAGATGTAATCATACATTATTCATGTGTTATTATATATCTTATACATTTTACAACATATATATATATATATATATATTTATTGTTGTCATACATATTTATATTATAATATATTAATTGCTCAATATATTTAATATTTAATTTTACACATTTCATATATTTATTATGGTAATTTTTCATTCATTTATTAATTTAGTACATTATCAATGATGATATCCAAGCGTATTCAGATTTTGACCACTAGATGGGAGTATTGCTTATTAAAATACATCATTAAAATACATTATTGATTCATATATTCTCATTTCATTCTCTACGAGAATACCAAATAGTTCTTCAATATAAGTTATTTGATTTTTACAATAATTTCATATATTGTTCTGCATTTTAATGTATTTATGTTATTGAGAATCAAATTATTTCACTTTGATTCTCTAAATGTCAGGTATTCCAAGTTTATTTACATTCATTCATATTCATGAGCATTGTTCAATAGATTTTCATTGGTCAGTTCAAATGAATGGTCAGCATATATATATATGGGTGTTAATTACTGTTGTATTTGTCTGATGAAGTCTAATTTTATGTGACGAAAAACATGGTGATTGTCAAACGTTTAACGTTCAATAAAGCCGGTAGTAGGTTCTCGGTTGTCTGGTGCAGTTTTGTCCTCACACAGTGCATTTCTCGTTTATTGGTTTACTGTTTGCACTGCGCTTTGTTTTTTTGATCTTTGGAATAGTACCTTATCACTTCAGTGAGAGACTTGTTTGCATTATTGTTGAGTCATCTATAAGGGACTAAGACCTAAGAGCTAGAAGACCATTATCTCAGGGCCATGAATTCAGGTGTCTTGTAGCTCCCATGGGCTGCTGCTCACACCCAGTGTAAACTACATGCTTAGGTGAAATACAGCCACTGTGGGCAGAGAGAGAGATAGAGAATCGAGTTGCTGCACCTTGCCTGAATATATAGCTAAGTTCAAGCAATATGAGTGTCACAGTCATGGGGAGGGATTTGGAGGGAGTGGGAGTACAGCTTAGCATTTCACCCAGTGAGGAGAAGTATTTAGGTTTAGGGTGTGAAAGGGGGAGTTTATGGGTTAGGAAGTCAGAGGGGAGTCTAGGGTTACAGACTAATTGGGGACATTTGGTTTAAGGTGCAGGAGTTTTAAGTTTGGGGTATGGGAGGAAAGTTTATGTTATGTAGCAGAAATGGAAATTTTATGTATAGGGAGCAATTGAGGACTTTAGAGTTAGAGACGGTAGTGGAGTTTTGGGTTTAGTCTGTAGTCAGGGAATTTAGGGTTAGATAATGGTTGAGGAGTGTTAAGGTTAAGCTAATGAGGTGAGAATTCAGGTTAGGGTTGGGGTCTAGGTGGGAGTTTGAGAAATAGATTTAGGGCTATTGTAGGGCTATGCAGTTCATTACAGTTGAGTGGGAAGCCTTGCTAATTAATGGGATCAGTTAGTGGAAGTTAGGACATTTTCCATTTAGAGCAAGCAGCAATAAGCAAAAATGTCACATGCTACTAGTGCACAGGCATTAGTTGTAACCCCATTAATTAAAATAGAGATGGGTCATTCCTTATGAATAAATGTTTTCTAAGATCAGTCTAAGAAATAATGTAGACATCAATCCTTAAAATGGAATATTTACATCTAATAATTTACCATTTGGAGTAGATGTGCAGCTGACCTACTTCAGAGAACCCCAGAAAGTTTATTATAAGATGTGCCACACATTGTTATTTATTTTGGATGGTATCCAGTTATTCAGACTATACCATGAGAACATTTGTTAAACTTAGACAAATATTGAAACAACGTATACTTCATAAATATTTATATGGTCATATTTTTACTCTATATACTGATCACAAACTACTGGTTACATTTCTCATTGAAAACAAACCTGATCATCAAGGGGTTTCATCAAGAGTACAGTGATAGACGATGCTTCTAAAGCATAGGAGTATGAAACTGTGTACAATGCAATAGTATATTTTGTTAATGGTGTCATTAAGTAGGTTACCTATTTCAAACATTGTGTAGGTTTAGACATACTGTAAGCAAACTACCCATCAGACTGACAAAGATGTTACTCTGTTATTCACGAATATCTCTTGAAAGCATAGCCAAATATGGCTGACCCAAGGTTTATAGCATTCTCTTTCAGAAAACTAGCATTAAGGATCAGAGATGGTGGTTGTGTTTTGTGAGAGACTACAGTCAAAATACAGTCAGTAGGTTTTTCTGTAATATTAGATGTTACATAAAGCTCTGTATGGAATGTTTAAGAAAAACATAGCCTAACCAGATTATATGAATGAGAGCTTAGCATGGGTCAGAAAACCAAGAAAGAAGGAAGGATTGTGTGATATATCTCATATAGTAGTAAACCATCACTTAATGATTTTAGCTATCCTTGGAAATGGCCTAAAAAGCCATGCCCTAAACTGCATACACTATAGCGGCCTATTTCTTGGAAAAAAAAATGTTTCTTCTTTTAAATGATGTTCATTCAAAGAAAATGAATTTGTACGCCATAAACACTACTGGGTATAGCCACAGGAAGCCAAGATAAAATTCCTCAAGCATTACATGCCAGAATCATAATATGCCAAGTAACAGAATGCCAATCACTGTTTTCCATAGGGAATCACTGCTGATGCAATGTCTAAGCATGCTCCAGCACAGATCCTTCTGTTTTGGGAGATTTCTCATTTCTGTGAGTTTGTAGAAAAGTGAAGTTGTTATATTTAATTTTTAAGAACAGCTTACCTTCTACATTGCTGTGCAAAACTCCTACAATTTTAGTTATTTCAGGCATTTGCTGTTTGCACTTCTTGACATCTTGCAGTTCAAGGTTTCATAGAACAATCCTTCTACCACTGGATAAAAATCAGAAAATGCTTTAGTGTATGTTAATATCTGACAATGGGTCTTCCTTCATTTGTGTGGAATTTGAAGACTAAATAAGGATGTGGATTTTGTTATATATCTACAATATCATGCTATTGGCCTGGCATAAACAACTATACTGACTTTGAAGGAGAGCATTAAAGAAACGAAAGCTGAGATGATGGGAACAGGACTGTCACAGTTCTTATTTAGTTACAAAATTAAGCAGACAACCAGAAGAAACCATGCTAAAGGATAAAAAGTCTTTTAATAAATACAAACAATATCCTAGATCTAGTCATTACCACCATGAGTGACCAATGTTCCACACCTGAAGTCAACGCCTCATTGGCCCGATCCGACCATAAGCTAATTACTCTAGATATCCACATCCTGCCCCCAGCCCCCATTAAGGAAACCATGGTAAAATATTTCTCCAAAGCCAACTTCATGCTTCTTAGGACAGAAGTGGTGAACTTCATGACACCCATGCAGATGGACAATACAGTTACGACTACTGAATCCTACACAATTGCACTTTATAAGCACTTACATGAGTGCATGGATTGTGCTATCCCAAACAGAACCAAGATGCTATCCTCCAAAAAAAGGAAGCCAATCTGGTGGTCCCCTGCCATAAACAAACTGTACAAGAGAAAGAAGAAACTGTTGCAAAAGAAAGTAAAATCCCACGACTGGAGGAGCTCCCTGGTCAGCCTCAGTAAGAAGCTGCGATCCCTGATAAAATCCTCCAAAGCTAGTTACGAAAACAAAATTGCCACTGATTCTAAAGACAACCACAAAGCATTCTATAGCTATGTTAAGAATCTCAATGGCAACACTCAGATCTGCTCTGAATTACAGCACAATGGCACTAAATATACAGACCCAACTGATATTGCCAACATCCTGGCAGATAGGTTCAGTGCTAACTTTACCCCCCTCTCACCCCCTAAAGAGCCCATCTCTATACCAGAAGTATGCAAAGTTCCTGTAATCACACCTACACAGGTAAAATCCACACTCTCCAAGGCCAGCATCCATGGGACCAGACAACATCCCAGGCTGCATTCTACACGAACTACAGAACGAACTGGCACCCCATCTAAGTACCATGTTCAATCATAGCCTCATCTCAGGCTTTGTGCCTGCTGAATGGCACACAGCGACAGTTATCCCATTCCACAAGGGGGGAACCACCCCGGACCCCAGTAACTACTGCCCCATTAGCCTGACAAGCCTGGTCTGCAAGGCCATGGAACGTATCATCATGGAACTTATAAACAAAGACATTGGTAATCTCCAAACTCTGGACCCCACCTAGTTCGGGTTTGTAAAAGGCAGATCATGCCTTCTAAACCTGATAGACTTCTTTGAAGCAGTCACCAAAGCCGTAGTCAAGGGTAAGGTGGTTCACACAGCCTGTCTAGATCTTGCCAAGGCTTTCGACACCATCCTCCACTCTGGAATTATAGATAAACTCACTAAACTAGGTATAAATCCCTATGTCACAAGATGGGTTGTCAACTGGCTCACTGACAGAACCCACACTGTGAAAGTAGCAGACTCCAAATCTGACTTCAGACCAGTGACAAGTGGAGTACCACAGGGTTCAGTCCTGGGTCCTCTCCTGTTTGGTATCTACTTCTCTGAAGTACAGGCTAACACAGAAGGTCTTTGGCTAATGAAGTCCACAGATGACTGCAAACTAGGAGCCATAATCAAAACTCCTAACGATGTGGACATCCTACAAAAGGGCCTCACTGAGACAGATGCCTGGTGTCAAAGCCATGGCCTCAAGCTCAATGCCAAAAAGTGCATTGTCATCCCCTTTGGTAAAATCTCTGTACCCATGAACTACAACATAGGTGGTAGTATACTTAACACTGAAAGTGTGATAAGAGACCTTGGGACACAGGTGGACAGTAGTCTCTCCTTTGATAATCACATTGCCACAGTAGTCAGGAAATCCTTCTACGTGGCACACCTCATCACAAAAGGTTTCTCATCCAGAAAAAAAGAGGTCATTGTTCCCCTCTACTCATCACTCATTAGACCCATTACAGAGTACAATGCCCCTTTTGGTATGTACCTCACAAGACATCTACAACAACTGGAAAGGTCGCAGAAATACCTCACAAAGAGGATTACCGGCCTCAAACAGATGCCCTATGCAGACCGTCTCAAAAAACTCCAGTTTTACTCTGTCGCTTATCATCTACTCAGAGGTAATCTCTGCCTAACATACAAAGCTATGTCAAACCCAGAGCTGTTGGACATGCTCCACTTAAAGAAATCCCAATCCCTCCGAGCTACACGCTCTAGGGACCTAAACCTTGTCACCACAATAAACAGAACATGCCAGAGGGATAGATTCCTGTACCAGAGACTTCCCATACTCTGGAATAAACTACCTATCTATATCAAACACAGCTCCTCATTAGCACTCTTCAAGAAAAATCTTGATGATTGGAATGGAAATAGGAAATTCACCCCAGGGATCACCTCTGTGGCTCTGCTCGACAGTGGCACAGAAAAATAATTTTCTTGGGTGGCAAAAACCAGGGTACCTTTTTGACTGGGCTTGTATAGGCCCCAGGGCCGATAGCCTAGTACCTACCTATGAACCTATGAACAAAGATAAGCGCTTTCGGTACACACCTTCATCAGATCTACTAAAACAATGTAAAAGAACACTATTCAAACTACACATAACCAATCATTACTATACTTTCTGTCTCTGCCCTTTTAGAGTAGGTTTAAGTGGAACATTACCATTTAAACCTGGAGGATTATCTGTTTGCAAATCAATTATCCTTTAATTTCAATTGTTTCAGTCTTATTAGTCAGATCACCTCCACTTCCATTAAAAACAACTCTTTGTAGCACCATGAATTCAAAACCATGAGTAGCATTTTCTTGTACATGCTTTGCAAGGGCATTATTTACATTTTTATTACGTATACCTCCAGCCTACTGCAAAATTCTTTCTTTAAAACATCAATTCGTTTTGCCCACATAAAAACATATGCATTGTTTACAGGTCGCTACATAGATTAAATCCTTAGTGTTACAATCAGTTTAAGAGTATGAAGCATGTGTACTATTAAAAACAGGATGCTTAAAACATTTTCTTTCTTAATAAGGCCACATGCCTTACAATGGCCACAGGGAAAAGTACCAAAATATTTCCCCCTTTTTGGCACCATAATTCTTTCATTACATAACCTTTGTTTTAAATTCCTACTATTTTTAAAAAGAAAGTGTGGGGGGGGGGGTAGTTTGGTACTTTTCTGTACAAGTCATGGAACCAAAAAAAAGTCTTCTGGTTGAAACTGTGGCAAACCGCTTGCTAGAAATGTAACAAGTGGCTTGTTACAGTTGCAATATACTGTATGAAGCAAATACAGCATCAGCATTCATTTTCGAATTATGGTATTGCAATTCCTCGGCTCATTAAAGGAAAAGTCCACATTCTCCTACAGTTTAACTCAACTCTTAAGTTGCTTTTCTCCCTATAATATGGTTCCAGTATTGTGTATGTACCAGATGCCTGCTTGTACTTTATAAAACTTTTATTTTTCCTTGCCTTGAAATCAAAGGAAGGGAAAGTCCACAGGCTTTTTTTAAGCTTAACTTCTCATGTAATTTGCAGATGAATTTGCCTACACCTGCATGACATACCAAAGACGCAGCAAAATTTGTAGTCAGGTATTGCTAAAAATCTTACATGGGTAATTAATCCTGCTGATGTCAGGAGCACAGTACTTGCTATATATAAAAAAAAAAAAAATAAAATAAAAAAAAAAAAAAAAAAAAAAAAAAAGCAGGGCGGTATGAAACTGCTTCCATTGTCTTTACTGCAGAAAGGAAGAGAACTTACACTGACTAACAGCTACTTCCAGTGTAGCCATACCTTTCATTGCAAAACACGCCACCTGTCCTGAAGTACATGGTACAGCCCAATTTGCAGTTTTCCATCTTATGCTAGGAGATTAAATGTCCTGGTTTTGTAACTATAACAAAAATGAATTCTCTGTATTTATATATCTTCCATAAAGCTGGACATCACAAACTAATAATTGCTTGTGACTTTATTCTTAAATTGGAGGGCCAAAGTAAATCTACTCTTAATCATTTCCAGTCCTTCCACAACCATACCCAATACAATACAAACTCTTTTATATCCTCTATCACTGACTTTAGCATAAGTAATATTCCTAATCGATACTACATCTTTTCACCTTCTCCTTCTACTCCTAGTAAATACATCCTGCTAATGTCCTCTTGGACTTTTAAAACCTCACATTTACATCTCAGTAGCATTCTTACAAAGACTATTCCTGACTCCTCTACAAATATCATACAGGAATTGCAAAGCCATTATCTGGTCTCTGATATATGACTGCAATGACCCTACATTAGCCCCTTCTGTGCGTTATAAATATATCCCATGCCAGATTTTCCTTTGAAAAAAAAATTACACCCACAATACCCTATGCATAGTAGACATTTGATGAAATATGGAGATATGGCAAGGGAAAGGTGGAAGAACAACCCACAAGATCCCACTGCCTACATTCACTACCTTACTTTATTTAATTCTTACTATAAGAAAAAACACAACAAAGCTAAAGTACCTTACATTAGGCATATCTAATTCTGTCATCTTGAACAACCAAATGTCTTTTAGAAAGCTGTAAAGTATGTATCATCAGACAAAATTTTCCCCAAATCTAATCCTAAATACCTAAGAAAAAACCTTAATAGTGACTCAGTATGGCTTAAATTATTCACCTCCAATTTACATTGATATCTTTGCAAAGAATCCTGTCCCTCCCCCAACCACACCTCTCCATAATCTATCCCTCCCCACCCCAAACACACCTCTCCATAATCTATCCCTCCCCACCCCAAACACACTTCTCCGTAATCTATCCCTCCCCACCCCAAACACAACTCTCTGTAATCCATCCCACCCCACCCCAAACACACCTCTCTGTAATCTATCCCTCCCCCACCACAAACACACCTTTCCGTAATCAATCCCTCCCCACCCCAAACAGACATCCATAATCTACTAAAGAAACCATATTTTTACATTAAAACCATGTCTTCTGGAAATAGCTGGAGAAATGTGACTACCCCTATAAACCATAGTTCCACACGATTTACACTAAAATACTTTGCCTTGATTTTCCTTTTATACAAGCCAATAATTTGTATCTTTCATTCCATACAGTTTTAAGCACTGTGTTATTACTTCAATATCCAACATAAATAACCCCCATCCTGTAGTATTGACTCTTACCCTGTCTCTAACATCTGCTCCCTTCTCAAAAATATTTAAAAATCTTATATGACAAAAGATACTTGATTATTTCATAAATAAATTTTATATGGACAGTGTGACTTTAGGCCCAGATGCAGTACTAACCATGCTATCCACACACTTACAGAAGAAAGATCTCAAATATGAAACAGAGATTGCCCAATCTGCAGTTTTTCTCAGTCTCAAACATTTGTCAGTTTTAACCATCTGTTATTCATTAAATTACACTTTGGTGGATTTCATGACTATGTTTTTCCTGGCTCAAAAATTACCTAACAAAACTTTCAAAGTCTTCTCAGGGAGCAGAAAATGCCCCACCAGTGCACTCTTTTCAAGAGAGCAGTGTAAGCATCTGTGTTTGGTCCTGTGCTGGTTTCTATATTTATTGATGAGTTACTATCTTTAGATCATTCTCTGCACTGCTGTATTCATTAACTCAAATAAAAGTAATGTTACATTAAAAGCACAACTGCAAGCTGACTTCAAACTTGTGTGGAACGGGCTTCCTTCAAGTAGTCTATCAACTATAAGAAAACAAATGCTATGCTTATTGGGATTGCAAATAAATAAGTTAAATAATTCCACAATTTACCTTCCCTTATAATAAATTACTTACCTTTCTTTCTTTTACTGAGCGAAGATACTTAGGTGTTATTGTTGTCCAAACAGCATCCTTTCACTCACACACAAACAGTAAATTAATGTGTAATGGAATTAAATCAACTTAAGTCAGGCTATACAATACCTAACCTTTTAACTCCTGAAGTTAGAAAAGCTATTGCCTTAAAAGCTATGAGTCCCGGGCTATGCCTTGTCAATAATAACT